>NC_083764.1:63335126-63342626 GCF_963514075.1 Conger conger | reverse complement strand
ACAACATCGCTTAAGAGGGTGACAAATCCATCCAAACATGAAAAGAGTAATTAAGAAACATCAATCACTTGTTAGAATGTATTTGATTGCCGTTGTGGTCGGAAGGAGAGACATCATACACAGGGGGGCCCCGTGGCTGAGCGTCAGAGCCCGTATGTAGGGCATTCCGCTACATCTGCGACGATGGAAACGTCAGATTCCCAGTAAAGGTGGCTCACCTGTCAGGAGCAGTAGTTTGTGCGTTTGACTCGGGGTGCCCATTCTGCCGTCGGCGGTCAGTTTATCCTTCACCGACTCTCGGTGACACTGTCGCGTCGACGCGCAGTGACACTCTCATGTACTGACAGGAAATTGAGCGAGACCTTGGGAGGAAATGTGTGTGGGGGAGTGATGTGGGGGGGGGGAGGGGGGGGTGTGGTCGTGAGATGCAGCGACAGGTAACGATACAGAGTGCAGCCAGGGCCAAGCTGAGACGAGGTGGACGCTGAGTGGCTCGTACGGTTTAAGCACCGGGCCGTGCAGGGATGGGCCCCGTGGCGTTGGACGGAAACTGGACCGCTTCAGGGCCGAATGTGGCCGACGGCTCCAAACGGTGACGTGCGATTGGTCATCGCGTCGCCCGGAGTGCGGGGGGGGGGGGGGGGGGCTCAGTCGGTTAGGGGGGGTCGGTTAGGGGGGGGCCCAACCGAAGTCTGCAGAAGAACTGTAGAAGTTCTCCAACATGCTCGGAACAACCTCCCTGCTGATCGTCTTACAGAACTGCAGGACAGCGTTGGCCATCTCAGAGAAGCGATGCGGTTTTAACTAAGGGTGGTCACAAAAAATATTGATTTGATTCAGGTGTTAACTATTCTGCCAAATTACTAAAATGTAACGGTCACAGTAAATGTCACAGTTCTTCAGCAGACTTCGGTCGGCTCCTTGCTTCTGATCTCAGACAGGCTTGATCAAGTTTTTATGTAAAAAGTTGTCAATTGTTTACAGTAATATGTTACCTTTAAAATAAAATAGATGTAGACATAGAAATGTCTCTCTAAAATGAATTATTTTGGAAAATGAATATTTGGAAATCTCAAATTGTGTTATTTTATACTAACACACACAAAAAAATAAACATGTATATATATAATAAAGTCTAGGGTGCCTAAGATATCTTCGGCCCAGGTCTCCGGTGGAGCTGGCAGCCACACTGCATTGAGCGGCAGATATTTAAATATAAAAGATTAATTGAAAAAAGGAACAGAGCCTGTGCAACACAGACAGGATGTCATACACAACCCTCAGTGTGACACTGTGGTTTTTTGGCGTGCTGCTTGCTCAGAGGATGTAGGTGAGGCCTACACCAAGAACAAAAGGTGTCACATTTCCAGTATTTGCTTCTGCCCGGAACCCATCGAGGTTGTCACCTTTAACCAATAAGAGTTTGTTCCTTTTTTTTTTTTCAACAATCTGGGAGAAATCTAACATTGCATTACATTACATTACATTACATTACATTACAGGCACCTGGCAGACGTACAACAAAGTGCACAATCATGACCATGGACAAGTGCACTGAAAAGGTCTCAAACTGGAATGAATGCCAGTGGAAGTGCCATGGAAGGCTGTGTGTATGCTGGTGCTGCTTCAATTACTTGTGGAATTAGAGCTGTAGGCTTACACATAATGTATATGACGCGAAACGTGTTATTTGTGTTGTCTAAATAACAACTGTTGCTCATATCCTGTGCTCTAATTCAGTAAAATGCATATGGCTGAATCAGGTAGTGGAAACAATTAAGGCAGCGTTCATTCGTTGGAATGAAACCCAGCATACACACGGCCATCCACGCCACGGACTCTGAGACCACTGCGCGACAGGACGGCCGCTGAGCGACAGTCCGTGTAGGCTACGTGCGAACTGCATTTCCCAGCGTGCAATACAACACAAAGTACGCACGCGATACAAAGGACCGAGTCGCATTTCGAGAGATGCTGCTGCGCTCTCCGCCCTCCGCCCAACATCATCAGCACCACCGCTCGCTGCAACGTAGTAGCTTTGGATAGCCACGGCGGAGGGAATACGAAACAAAAACCGATAAATTTGATCCGGATCTGCGGACCGGCTCCATGGGGGATCAGCGGGTAAGTTCGAGCTGGCATGGCGTGAGTGAAGCGGGCTCGATTTTCCGGGTGTTTTTATAAACCAAGACAAAGAAAGGCAAAGAGAAAGGCAGGCTACTCGGGTGAAGAATGTTTTTGTTGCAGGGATTCGCGTCCTACACATCAGACCAGTTTTCGTCCTGCCTTCGTATCTCTTAATCTGCTTACAGTTAAGAGAGCGTCATGGTAGACTATGGGATTTCAGTAGGATACACATCTACTAACTATGTATTTGGAGTCACAACAAAATGTATAAGTGTGTCGCCAGATTGTTCAGACCGGGACCGCGGCGTATTGCATCGGCCGTCCCTGTAACAACGGTCCAAATCTGACATTGGCAAGTTCTTGGGCGCGACGTTCCTACCTGCAATACTCGTCAAAAGACTATCTGCACTGTCACGGTAACAGGCTACGACGCGGGCAGTTGTCTAGCACCTTTCAGAATTCGACATCAATTTCCTCAGAGACGCTGCGATAGTGTGGTCGTAAAAAAACGCAGACGGGGTTGGGTTGACTGTGTATCCGTGTGTGTGAAATCTAATTATGTTCACAGATTTAAATTATTTAGTGACTGGTAAAAAAAAAAATCCTGTCGCTCAAGAATGTACGGGTGTGTTTGTAGCCAGGAGGCAAATTAGAAGGTGAAGCTTCACATGCCCCACAGTGGGTGGATGTACGATGCACTCTTTGGATTTTGCAGTATGTAGGATCTTTTCTAGGGAGAAGCGAGAGAGAGAGAGAGAGAGAGAGAGAGAGAGAGAGAGAGAGAGAGAGAGAGAGATAGAGATGCTTCAAAATAGATGCACATTAGCCAGATGGAGGTATAATTTGAGTCTGATCTCTTCCGCAGACATGTCATGAGCTCAGGCTGTTGTGTGGCAGTGAGATCAGTGAAGCGTTGGTACTTGGTACTGACGGTGTAAAGTTTGCATGGTACTCAATGATGGGTGAAGCAACAGCGATCCCTCTTGTTGGAACCATTGTAAACAAACAGAGCACGATTGGTTCGGGAGAGTCACTGGTACAATATTGTGGTGGCACCCGTTTTTGGTTTTGGGGACCGAGGTGGTCTCTTCTGGACATGGGTCTGTTACGTAATTGTTTTGGATTCAAATACTTTTTCTGTGCTCGATTTATCTTGCCTGGTGCAATTGAGGCAACCGAAATGACTAGAATTTGGGGTTGGCACTTGAGAGGAATGCATTGGTTCCAGTACACCAGATAAGCTCAGTAAAGAATAAAGAAGTATTTGAATCCAAAACCACTACATGATTGACCCAGGTCTGGTTCTGTTCTGAGCTGTGACCCCTAACCCATGTGACCTGTGTGTGTGCCTCAGGAGTCCCTGAGGAAGATCTCCACCACCCTGGCCCTGAAGAATGAGGAGATCCAGAACTTCATCTGCTGCCTGAAGCAGAACCTGCAGAACCTGGAGGTACTGTACGGACTAAACCCAACCCGGTTCTGTATGGACTGAACCGGACCTGGTTCTGTACGGACTAAACCCAACCCGGTTCTGTATGGACTGAACCGGACCTGGTTCTGTACAGACTGGGGCCCGACCCCGTTCTGTAGAAACTGAACCCGACCCGGTTCTGTACGGACTAAACCCAACCCGGTTCTGTATGGACTGAACCGGACCTAGTTCTGTACAGACTGGGGCCCGACCCCGTTCTGTAGAAACTGAACCCGACCCGGTTCTGTACGGACTAAACCCAACCCGGTTCTGTATGGACTGAACCGGACCTGGTTCTGTACAGACTGGGGCCCGACCCCGTTCTGTAGAAACTGAACCTGACCCGGTTCTGTACGGACTAAACCCAACCCGGTTCTGTATGGACTGAACCGGACCTAGTTCTGTACAGACTGGGGCCCGACCCCGTTCTGTAGAAACTGAACCCGACCCGGTTCTGTACGGACTAAACCCAACCCGGTTCTGTATGGACTGAACCTGACCCGGTTCTGTACGGACTAAACCCAACCCGGTTCTGTATGGACTGAACCGGACCTGGTTCTGTACAGACTGGGGCCCGACCCAATCACTACCACCTCAAAGGGACACATACACAGGCCATGTGTAAATCAACACACTCGCCTACTCCTGAGTATACTTGTTGATTTCACTGGATGAGAAAGTTGTGAAGTGGGCTGGATGAGCAATTCAGCTATTGTAAACGTAAAACAGCATACCCAGGGGCACCCAGGACCGACTTTGAATACTCCTAAACTAAAGTACTTCACTTGCTAAGACAGAGGGAGAGACACGCTCGGGAATTGCCCCGGAAAGTCTTACAACACCTTGGGGAAATAGCATGGACGATATTTTTACCATACTGTCCATCGCATTCTCAAAAAATGCCATAGATTATAATCGCACTTAGATATAGTTATTGTTGTACTCGGGGTATTCAAGCTGCCAACCGTGGCATGCTAGTTTGTAAATTGATGTATTCTTCAGGGGTTCCAATTATATCTGTATGCTCAGGCTAGAACTGTACTGTCCTCTCAGGTCCTCTTCACACTTGTCCCTATGTTTGATCTGAACTTCGTTGTACGTCACTCTGGATAAGAGCGTCTGCTAAACGCCTGTAATGTAATGTACTGTAAAAATACACTCATACTTTGAGGACACGGTAGTTTGAAGGCCGATTTTGCCACAGTCTCCCCTGAGCATGCTGTGTATCGACCGGACGACTGACTGACACCCGACATCCCGCCTCTGTCACTCAAACCCAGGCTGATCCGAACGTGTGGCAGTGCGGCTTCTCTCATTGGCTTACTGGTGCAGAGGTTGCAGGTCCAAATCCGGTTTCAGGAACCCTTGGCAAAGCCGGTGCTTAAGCTTTAAGTACAGTGACGTCCAGCTTTTTGATTGGCAGGAGGTAACATCGCAGAACTCTGTATGTTTGCCATTCTTGGGCGTACTTAGACTGCCACTGGCATTCATTGGTTCTGCTGCTTCTACACTGATGACATCACCTACGATGTTACTGGTTAACAAGGCTGGCTTTTCATTGGTCCCCCAGAAGGTTGATGATGGTTCAGGCGCTGGTGTCATACAGCTCTTGGGCCCTTTAGCAAGGCCCTTAGCCCCACATTGCTCCAGGGAGGATAGTGCCCTGCTGAGTGCCCTGCTGAGTCTAATCAACTGTAAGTTGCTTTGGGTAAAAGTGTCAGCTAAATAGCAATTTATTATAAATTATTATTATTATTATTATTATTATTATTATTTGCATATACTAGTACTGTTAGTGAGTCCTTGTTTCTCTTTCTCCATCCTCTCCCCTTCCTCATTCTATGAGATACCGGTTGCAGTGATTGGAGTTTCTCTGGTTGTATTACAGTTCATGAATACTCAGGACAGAATATCAATACTCGCCTTGGCTACTGCCTTCCACACGTATCTGTCAGGCACGCGTCATTTGGAACATTTTGGCTTCGACAGTAGAGACACAGGATTCGATGTTAAGAATACGGAGCCGACGATCTGGTTAGTCTATGGCAAGAATACCCAAAATCAGGCCCTCAGGGACAGCAGGACTGCTGGGTATCATTCCCGCCTCGAAGCAGGGACTGATTTAAACGTGACACACCTGGTGAGTGTAATCGAAAAAAATAAGATGAGATAGACTGTATTGTGTCGAAGGACATTGGTCTTGGGCACAACAGTGCCTGCTGTACGGAATAATATGTAACATACAGGTATAGACGTCAATCTCTGGCCAACAGCGATATGGACCGTCAGGCAGAAAAGAACGTGTTCCCGGGGGACGGATTCTCCGGGCGCGCGCGTTGATTCCGCCCCGCTCCCGTTTATGTCCGCAGTCGAACTCCGGGCGGGTGCTGGAGGACCTGGAGGCGGAGTTCAGCTCCCTGACCTCGGTGCTGGAGGAGCTGAGGGACGGGATGGTGACCCGGATCAAACAGGAGAGGGCCAGCCGCACCTACGAGATGCAGGTCCGAGAGCCTTCACCCGTCCGTCTGTACGCCTGTCTGTGTGTCTATCTGTCTGTACATCTGTCTGTCCGTCTGTATGTCCGTACATCTGTCTGTCTGTCCGTCTGTATGTATGTCTGTTTGTATGTCTCTCTGCCTGTACCTTTGTCTGTATGTGTGTCTGTATGTCTGTATGTCTGTCTGTGCGTCTTTATGCCAGTCTCTGTTTTTCTGTCTGTCTGTACGTCCCATCTGTCTGTCTGCCCTTCTGTCTGTACATCTGTCTGTCAGTACATCTGTCTGTTCGTCTGTCTCACCTGTCTGTCTGTATGTACATCTGTCTGTACATCTGTACATCTTGTCTGTCTCATCTGTTTCTGTGCATGTTTGCCTGTCTCTCTGCCATTTTTGCTGTCGGCCTGTCTGTCTCTTTCAATACAGTTCTGTTGGGAGATCCCAGAACCAGATTACTGACACAGTTTTTTTTTTTTATACAATGTTGCTCTGATGTCACATCTTTACAAAGGTGCATACGCAGTGTTTGGATAGTTAACTTTGGTCACTTTTGCTCTGTTTCTTTGTTTCTTTGTTCTCAAAAAAAAAAAAAAAAAAAAAAATGGCCCTTGTCCTTATCTTTGTTGTACAGGTAGCAGTTGAAATTGTACTTCCCTCTAGGGTCTTTCAGCGAACTTATCCCTGGTTATGGGTATGCACTTTGTTGTACGTCGCTCTGGATAAGAGCGTCTGCCAAATGCCAATAATGTAATGTAATGTAATGTACGCACAGGCGTAGGCAGTAGTTACAGCCAGTCACATGGTCTGCTCTCTCCCCCCCCCCCCCCCCCCTCTGCCCATAATCCTCTCAGAGCCAACTGAGTGCGTGCACCAAGGCCCTGGAGAGCTCCGAGGAGCTGCTGGAGCTGGCCAATCAGACGCTGTGCAACTCTGAGACGGGCGGCTTCAACCAAGTAGGCCCCGCCCACGTACCCCCCCCCCCCACTTCTGGAGAACAGTTGGCGCAGTCCAGTGCAGTCTTAATGCTATAAGCGGGGTTAAAATGTTGTGGCCACTCAAAAAACACAATCTTAATCTTGAGGTCCATGTAGGCCTTTCTCTCTCGCCTCTGACGTGTTGCTGCATGTGCCAACGGACCTGAGTGCCACACTCTTTTATTCCTACGGGAGTGACAGAACACCACTCAACCCTCTTCTCTTTCTCAATCCCTGTCTCTTCCCCCCTCTTTTTCTCTCCCCCTCTGACCCCTGACCTTTGACCCCTCACCCCTGACCCCAGGCGGCCAAAGAGATAAAGGATAGGTACAGTAGTCTTTTCTTCAACAGTAGTCCCATCCGGGTCTCCATCCATAACTCCATCTACTCGTCAGGCCTGGGTTCGCACAGTGTTTGTTTTGCACACGCTTTT
>NC_083764.1:63320126-63325126 GCF_963514075.1 Conger conger | reverse complement strand
CTCTCACTCTCTCTCTCTCACTCACTCACTCACACTCTCTCTCTCCCTCTCCCTCCCTCTCTCTCTCTCACTCTCTCTCTCTCTCACTCACTCTCTCTCTCACTCACTCACTCACACTCTCACTCTCACTCTCTCACTCACTCACACTCTCTCTCTCCCTCTCCCTCCCTCTCTCCCTCTCTCTCTCACTCACTCACACTCTCACTCTCTCTCTCTCTCACTCACTCTCTCTCTCACTCACTCTCTCTCTCACTCACTCTCTCTCTCACTCACTCACTCACTCACTCACTCACTCACTCACTCTCTCTCACTCACTCACACTCTCTCTCTCCCTCTCCCTCTCCCTCTCCCTCCCTCACTCACACTCACACTCTCACTCTCTCTCACTCACTCACACTCTCTCTCTCCCTCTCCCTCTCCCTCTCCCTCCCTCACTCACACTCACACTCTCACTCTCTCTCACTCACTCACACTCTCTCTCTCCCTCTCCCTCTCCCTCTCCCTCCCTCACTCACACTCACACTCTCACTCTCTCTCTCTCACTCACACTCTCGCACACTGCAGGTTCACGCCAACACTAAGGCTCACAGAACAGACTAATCGTGAGCCACTTGCTGGCCCCTTGGATCCCCACTAACATAAATGTCCTCACAATGCTAGTGGAATGTGTTGTCAATGTTGTAACACAAATTGCTTTGTGTTTGCTGGACATCTTCGCTCAATCCTTTTTTATATGCACAGTACCACCCCTTGTACACGCACATACACATGCACACACACACAAGTCTGTTTAAAGAAACCTCCCATGTCTGTTATTTTTATACACACAGACCATGTCCAGCTCTATGTTCGACAAATGTCTGAAAGTAAAACTAACACGGTTTGTTTAAAACCCTTTGTGACTAAACCACAATGTTGTAATAAAAAAAACCCCTGTAATTTCAGTGTTTTGGAAACACACGTTTTTTTTTCTGATATTGGTCATATTTACACATGATTGTTCGCCTTGGCGTTCCTGACGGGTCTCTGTCGCCCCCTGCAGGTGTGGAACGGTAGTTTCTCGGTGCAGACGGGCCTGCAGGTTCCCAGCATGGTGCAGAACGGGCAGAGGAGGAACAGCGGAACCAGCAGCTCCAATGCCAGCCTCACCTAGAACCCGGGTCTAAATGTCAGAACCACCGCAGAACCTCACCTAGAACCCGGGTATCAATGTCAGAGCCGCCACAGAACCTCACTCTTACAGGCTCTTTTTACTTCAGTCCGTGTTCCAGATTTCGGGAGACGTCTGGATTTTACTCAGCGCAATTATCCAGCAAACTCAGTCATCCTGCTTTGGGGGGTTTTGCTCAGCACAATTATCCAGCTAACTCAGTAATCCTGCTTCATAAATCAAGGCCCAGGACTCCATAAACCAGCCCCACCCCACCAGCTAGTCTGCCTCCTCCTCTCACTTTGCTGGTTCTTGTGCCTTTAGGTCGCAGGGGTGGCCGACCGTGTCCTAAAATGGCCGCCGTGCGTGTGGGTTTGTGTTTTAGGCCCAGCACACGATGTCACCGGGCTGTACTTATCAAGGTCTTGATTGAAGACCACCCACCGTTAGTCAACCAGCAGGTATCGGTTGCCGTAGCGCCGGGCTAAAGCAGAAACAAAAAACCCTGCACCCACACCGGCCCTTTTTTGGAAAACGGTCGACCCGCCCCCGTTTTAGGTGGTGCTCCACCCCACCCTAAAAAAAAAAAAAAAAAACCTCTTTTTGTTTAATTTCACTTTTTAGCTGCTTTAATCATCATCAGCATAATAAACCGGCCGGGGCGAAGCAGCATGTTTATTTACGAGCGCACACGCGTGTAACCGTGAGCTCTGTCGAGTTTTCACCGTTTCCGTGGTTTCATATCAAACAGGACCTTGCCATTCTCTCTCTCTCTCTCTCTCTCTCTCTCTCTCTCTCTCTCGCTCTCTCATCACAGATCTGAATGCTTTCGGACCGCACAAGTTATCAGCAGAAAAACAAAATTCCCCTGATATGGGGTAGCAGCAGATTAGACTCTCTGGATAGATAGTAGGTGTGTCTGAATGTATTACTGCTTATCACTGCACTGACGACAGTGGACTGGTGATGTCACACTCCTGCCCTGGGGAAGGGGCGGGGGTGTGTGTGTGGGGGGGGGTCACGGTGCCTGATTAATGATTGGCTGATTCCTTTAAGTCACTGATCTGATTGGCTACAAAGGCCGATCGAAAGGAAACCACAAAAAAAATAAGCACCTCCAATCCCTCAGATACAGCATTTAACATGTAGCGTAGTGGTTAAGGTGCATGACTGGGACACGCAAGGTCGGTGGTTCTAATCCCGGTGTAGCCACAATAAGATCCGCACAGCCGTTGGGCCCTTGAGCGAGGCCCTTAACCCTGCGTTGCTCCAGGGGAGGATTGTCGCCTGCTTAGTCTAATCAACTGTACGTCGCTCTGGATAATGCCAATAATGTAACACCCCTGGTATCAACTCAGATGGGACAGGTCTTGGAGAACGTCCGGTGATCACCACCCCCAATTGGGAGATTAACTTTCTGATTGGAGAATGCAGTTTATCACACAAGACATCACAGACTGTTATCTCCGCTATAAATCAGTAATCCAGTGTCCCTGTGCCAATTATGAGTTGTACAGCAATGATGATCAAATGCTTCAGGGCAGGGGTTCGCTGGTCATTGTTGTAACAGTGTTATCCAGAATGCTTCCAGAATGCTTCCAGATAAGAACTTGAAAACTGATGTTATTTTGTGGAAAAATGATCGCCTTGTGAATGCTTTACTTTCTCACTGTCTCTGTCCTCCCAGACCAATAAAGAGACCGTGTGACAGCAGAATCCATCTGGGTTTTTAAAATTATTTTTTTATGTTCTGGTAGATTAATCCCTTGAAGGTACAATTCATTTCGGACATCTAATGGGGGCGGCACGGATGGTGCAGTGGGTAGCACTGCCGCCTCACAGCAAGGAGGTCCTGGGTTCGAATCCCGGTCGGCCAGGGCCTCTCTGTGCGGAGTTTGCATGTTCTCCCCGTGTCTGCATGGGTTTCTTCCGCAAACTCCGGTTTCCTCCCACAGTCCAAAGACATGCAGGTTAGGCTGATTGGAGAGTCTAAATTGCCCGTGGGTATGAGTGTGTGAGTGAATGGTGTGTGTGCCCTGCGATGGACTGGCGACCTGTCCAGGGTGTATTCCTGCCTTTCGCCCAATGTATGCTGGGATAGGCTCCAGCCCCCCTTGCGACCCTGTTCAGGATAAGCGGGTTCAGATAATGGATGGATGGACTTGTAATGGTCAAGAGAGGAATTGCAGCAACAAACACCCTCAAACCACAACACTGTTTATCCCTCCCCCTTCTCTGTGAAAGCCCTGACATTGAAACGCCATTGGCCGTAGCAATTAGAACCAATTTTTCAACCAATGAGCTTGAATGATTAGCTACACGATGTGCAAGCCCATCAACTGTGTATTTTGAAACCCGAATTTAAGGACTATAAACACAGGCAGAGGGTGAGTCACCACGTCAGTGAGACTTTTTCAGTGATAGGAAGAGATTTACAATGGCCTTAACACAAAAATCCTACCTACTGTACCTTTAAGACCAGTTTATCGTGCGGTTACAGAGGCTCGCTGTGACTGACGAGGTTCTACGGTCGGCGCTGGTCACGGCGACATTTGGTTCATGCTCTGGGTGAATGGAGTGCGTTCATACCTTTTCCTGAAGGACAGCAACGTTAGGGGCGCCATACGAAACGTTCAGGAACAATTTGGTTTCTACAAACGGGCCCCTTTAAGGCGTGAGATCACAAATATGTGAATGGAATGTTCTAACGGTGATGTAATGCTGGGGCCTGACGCACACAGGGCGACATTGGCTCAGGCGGTAAGAGCAGTCGCCTCATTGGCTCAGGCGGTAAGAGCAGTCGTCTCATTGGCTCAGGCGGTAAGAGCAGTCGTCTCATTGGCTCAGGCGGTAAGAGCAGTCGTCTCATTGGCTCAGGCGGTAAGAGCAGTCGCCTCATTGGCTCAGGAGGTAAGAGCAGTCGTCTCATTGGCTCAGGAGGTAAGAGCAGTCGCCTCATTGGCTCAGGCGGTAAGAGCAGTCGTCTCATTGGCTCAGGAGCTAAGCAGTCGCCTCATTGGCTCAGGAGGTAAGAACAGTCGCCTCATTGGCTCAGGAGGTAAGAGCAGTCGCCTCATTGGCTCAGGAGGTAAGAGCAGTCGCCTCATTGGCTCAGGAGGTAAGAGCAGTCGCCTCATTGGCTCAGGAGGTAAGGCAGTCGTCTGGCAGTCGGAGGGTTACCGGTTCAATCCCGTCCTGGGTGTGTCGAAGTGTCCCTGAGCAAGACACCTAACCCTGAGAATGCTCCTGACGAGCTGGTTGCATGACAGCCAATTGCTGTTGGTGTGTGAGCGTGTGTATGAATGGGTGAATCAGAAGCATCAATTGTACAGTGATTTGGATAAAGTTGCTATATAAATACCATTTAAATTTAAATAGCGCCATTTAGCGCGTACACAGGTACGGGCGAACTTCCTTTCTCTGTTGTCCTCAGCATGCAAAACCATTCTTTTAATTTCCTCTGGAGCTGTACAACATTCACGAAGAACACCACACTGTCCGTGTCTACATTAATTCACATCACAGGACACAAACTATGTACATTACACACACACGCGCGCACACACACACACACACTTCAGGAGTCACGGAAACAAAGAATAAGTTACAGCACAGGCGGTCAAGTCGAAAACCACAGAATAAGACTCATCACACGGATCACATGCGGCCGCAGATCTCGCTGCTGGAAGTGCGAAATAAAGGAGTCGACGGAGAACTGTACAATCGCTGAGCGGCTCGCCAGCTCCTCCGGGCGAGGAGCGCCTCGCCGACACGCTCACGTGGACCGCCCCTCTTTAATCTCCAGCCCTTGGTTTTATAACAGGAGGTCCAATTGGCGGGGCAAGCAGAA
>NC_083764.1:63297626-63312626 GCF_963514075.1 Conger conger | reverse complement strand
GGGTGTAGTAGGGGGTTTCGGGGTGTAGTTTTGGGGTGTAGTAGGTAGTTTTGGGGTGTAGTAGGCTGTTTTGGGGTGCAGTAGGTAGTTTTGGGGTGTAGTAGGCGGTTTCGGGGTGTAGTTTTGGGGTGTAGTAGGCGGTTTCGGGTGTAGTAGGCGGTTTTGGGGTGTAGTTTTGGGGTGTAGTAGGTAGTTTTGGGGTGTAGTAGGCGGTTTTGGGGTGTAGTAGGTAGTTTTGGGGTGTAGTAGGCGGTTTTGGGGTGTCGTTTTGGGGTGTAGTAGGCGGTTTTGGGGTGTAGTTTTGGGGTGTAGTAGATAGTTTCTCACCGTGAGTTTCACCTCCCCGTCCTTCAGCCGCAGACTGAATCGCGCCGCCTCCAGATTCCGGTCTCTGCTCCCGTCATCCGCCATGGAGAGAAAACCACTGAGCTCCAGCTTCTCCACATACTACACACACACACACACACACACACACACACACACACACACACACAAAGAAAAGTAGAGATGGTCAGTGCAGCTCTGATTTGCTGACAGGTGTGCGCAGCTTTCCACAGATTGCTTGTTTAATCTGCAGTCAGTCAGTGAGCGCAGTTAGGCTGAGCGAGCAGTGAAGGGTCGTCCGGAACGACTGGAACGACTGGAACGACTGGAAGTATGAAGGCCACGAGCACAGGTAGGCTGCGCATTGAGGTGTGCGGGCTACAGCTGGTCTAACTTCCTCACCTCGCTGACACACTCCACACACACCTCGCTGACACACTCCACACACACTCACCACGCTGACACACTCCACACACACACACACTCACCTCGCTGACACACTCCACACACACTCACCTCGCTGACACACTCCACACACACACACTCACCACGCTGACACACTCCACACACACACACTCACCACGCTGACACACTCCACACACACTCACCACGCTGACACACTCCACACACACACTCACCTCACTGACACACTCCACACACACACACACACACACACACACACACTCACCACGCTGACACACTCCACACACACTCACCTCGCTGACACACTCCACACACACACACACTCCACACACACACACACACACACACACTCACCACGCTGACACACTCCACACACACTCACCTCACTGACACACTCCACACACACTCACCTCACTGACACACTCCACACACACACACTCCACACACACTCACACACACACACACACACTCACCTCACTGACACACTCCACACACACACACACACACACTCACCACGCTGACACACTCCACACACACTCACCTCACTGACACACTCCACACACACTCACCTCACTGACACACTCCACACACACACACTCCACACACACACACACACACACTCACCTCACTGACACACTCCACACACACTCCACACACACTCACACACACTCACACACACTCACACACACTCACACACACTCACACACACACACACACTCACCTCACTGACACACTCCACACACACTCCACACACACACACTCCACACACACTCACACACTCCACACACACTCCACACACACTCACCTCGCTGACACACTCACCTCACTGACACACTCCACACACACTCCGCTGACACACTCCACACACACACACACTCACCACGCTGACACACTCCACACTCCACACACACTCACCACGCTGACACACTCCACACACACTCACCACGCTGACACACTCCACACACACTCACCACGCTGACACACTCCACACACACTCACCTTGCTGACACACTCCACACTCCACACACACTCACCTTGCTGACACACTCCACACACACTCACCTCGCTGACACACTGCACACACACACACACTCACCACGCTGACACACTCCACACACACACACACTCACCTCGCTGACACACTCCACACACACACACACTCACCTCGCTGTCCCTGTGGCTGTTGAAGAAAAACAGAGTGTTTCCACACACACACGTCCACAGCCTCCGGAACACCTGCAGGACGGAGAGGGGGAGGGAGGGAAGGGAGGGGGAGAGGGAGGGAGGGAGGAGAGAGAGGGAGAGGGACAGAGGAAGAGGGAGGGAGGGAGAGGGAGGGAAACAGGGAGGGATGGAGGAGAGTAAGAGAGAGAGGGAGGGGGAGGAGAGAGAGAAAGGGAGGATACATTTAATTTAATACATGTCAATAAGGCTCTAATAATAAACTTCATAAGGCACCTTTCATACAATGGCTAGCAGCCATAAGTGCACACAGAGAAAAACAACTGATAAACAACAATAACAGAGCAATAAAACAATGACAAAAGATTATTAAGTTTGCAATCAGTTTGAATTATGAATAAATAAATAAATAAATATGCCGCATCCCCTCCCTGCACACCCGGGGCAGCTCCTCGGTCACGTTACCAAAACAGGAACTTTCGAGCCCAAACGCACCCGCTTCCTGTTATCACAGCCATCCCTGGCTCCGTGGGAGCGCGTGGAGGCGAGTTTACGGTCCAAAAAAACGCACAGAGGCGCTAAGCTCAAGCCAAGGCCCGCTGCACCAGAGCGCTTTGGCGAGGCCGTTCTGACGCTCACGCACAAGAGGAACTCTGCCTGTTAGAGTGACTACAGACTCCGGCTGCAAGATTTTCATATAAACACCAGGCAGACAAACCAGTTTTTAATGTTTATTACTCTTTTCCTCGCTCTTCTCTTTCAAGAAAACCAGTTTACAAAATTACATTTTTCAGAACAAGAATGTTTGTTTTCTGCTATGATCCACGTGTTTGGGATCGTAGCAGAAAACATCCACGTTGTTTGGGATCGTATCAGAAAACGTCCACGTTGTTTGGGATCGTAGCAGAAAACATCCACGTTGTTTGGGATTGTAGCAGTGGGGTCTGAGTGGACCGCCACTCCCTGCAAAATCCACTGCTGTAATTACATTACATTACATTATTGGCATTTGGCAGACGCTCTTATCCAGAGCGACGTACAACAAAGTGCATACCCATAACCAGGGATAAGTTCGCTGAAAGACCCTAGAGGTAAGTACAATTTCAACTGCTACCTGTACAACAAAGATAAGGACAAGGGCCATTTTTTTTTTTTTTTTTTTTTTTTTTTTTTTGAACAAACAAACAAACAGAGCAAAAGTCACCAAAGTTAACTATCCAAACACTGCTTACCTAGCCAACTAAAATACTGATACACAAGTCACAGAGACAACAATTAAGGTTCACAGGGAGGTAGGGAGGGATGGGGAGAGGTGCTGTTTGAAGAGGTGTGTCTTCAGCTTGCGCTTGAAGGTGGGGAGGGATTCTATAGTTCTGACCTCAATTACCCGCGTGAGAGACACAGCCACAGTAAAAAACGGGCGTGGTTCGCCAGAAGGGTTCCAGTAAGGAATTCTGGACTTTGAGTTGAGACGCTGTAAAGATACGGCCACTTAAGGAAACAATCTTTACATCTGGTTTTTTTTACCCATAAGGAAGCAGAGTTTGGCACACCTGGTTTAATAACGGACGTGTAAGTCAATAAGAACGTGGAAATACATTACATTACATTATTAGCGTTTGGCAGAAGCTCTTATCCAGAGCGACGTACAGTTGATTAGACGAAGCAGGAGACAATCCTCCCCTGGAGCAATGCAGGGTTAAGGGCCTTGCTCAAGGGCCCAGCGGCTGTGCGGATCTTATTGTGGCTACACCGGGATTAGAACCACCGACCTTGCGTGTCCCAGTCATGTACCTTAACCACTACGCTACAGGCCGCCCTGTATGAGCAAGGAGGGGAATATCCACCCCCACCCCCCCATCCTGCCTTCTCCCGCTTATCAAACAATATTCCACCCACCAGAGTTCATTCAACTCTTTGTTTACCGAGCGGCATCGTGTATAAACCGCACGGGTACATCTCTCTTCCAGTAAAGGCAGGGAGCGCAGACAGCATTACTAGAACCTTAGTCCCTGCAGTGTTTTTACAGCATCATTTCCATCAGCAGAACATTTCAGAAATTCAAAAAAAAAAAAAAAAAAAAAAATGAAGGCACACTTTTTGCCAAACAATGACCTGAATTAACTGCTTCCCTTATGGAGATGTGATATGTTACAATATATTGTACGTACTGTATGTAGCCTTTTGAATATATATACATACACACAGACACACACACATATATACACATATATATACACACATATACATATACATATATATAGACATATATACACACATATACATATACATATATATAGACATATATACACACATATACATATACATATACATATACACACACATATATATACACATATATATATATAAATGGTAAATGGTAAATGGTAAATGGCAGGCATTTATATAGCGCCTTTATCCAAAGCGCTGTACAATTGATGCTTCTCATTCACCCATTCACACACCGACGGCGATAGGCTGCCATGCAAGGCGCCGACCAGCTCGTCAGGAGCATTTGGGGGTTAGGTGTCTTGCTCAGGGACACTTCGACACAGCCTGGGCGGGGGATCGAACCGGCAACCCTCCGACTGCCAGACGACTGCTCTTACTGCCTGAGCCATGTCATATATATATATATATATATATATGTATATGTGTACAACACAGCACTTTTAAAAAACTATACATACAGTCATATGTGATATGTGAGTAATATTTTGTATATTTGCATATAGAAGGGCCGCCTGTAGCCTATTGGCTAAGGTACATGACTGGGACCCGGAACGTTGATGGTTCAAGCCCCGGTCATCCATGCGGCCGTTGGGCCCTCAAGCAATGCCCTGAACCCCACATTGCTGTCATATACATAAGTCTAATCAACTGGAAGTCCCTTTGGACAAAAGCATCAGCTAGATAACAAATCATACTGACACAGTATTTTACTTCCAAGGCATTTTCAGAAGGTTAAATTCCACTGGCATATTAGGGTTCATTAGTGAAAGGAGCCAAAAAAACTGGCCTGTCAGCCCTGACACAAGCTTCCAGAGAGCCAGGGGGGGCAGATGGTCCCGGGCCCCAGTCTGGAGGTCTTAACCTTCTTCCCTCACCCCTGGGACCCCAGGGACCCCAGGGAGCCCGTCTGCCACAGGCATGGCCCTCGGCCCTCGCCATGGCGATGCCAATGAGTGACATCCCCCCTGCCTCAGCTGAGCTGAGCCTGGAGCTCACTCCCTCCAACCCCCGCCCACCACCTCCCCTGACATTTTTATTCTCTAAACCAGGGGTGCAAAACTCCATTCCTGAAAGGCCTTTGTGTGTGTGTGTGTGTGTGTGTGTGTGTGATATATATGTGCGTGTGTTATTTGTATGTGTGTGAGTGTGTGTGCGTTTGTGTGTGTGTGTGTGTGTGTGATATATGTACATGTGTTATGACTTATTTCTGTGCATGTGTGTGTGTGTGTGTATGTATGTGTGTGATATGTGCGTGTGTGGGTGTGCATGTGTGTGATATGTGCGTGTGTGTGTTTGAGTTTGTGGGTGTGTGATGTATGTACGCGTGTTATGGGTGTGTTATTTCTGTGTGTGTGTGTGTGTGTGTGTGTGTGTGTGTGTATGCGTGTTGGTTTTCAGTTGTTCTCTTTAGTTGCTTTAGCTAAATTTTCTAAACAGCTGTACACCAAACATGCCAGTTCCGTCATTCTGTATATCGGACCACAAGGAAACATTTTCACCAAGGATACAGCTGTAATTGATGACTACATCAAAAAAGCAAGACCAAAAAAATTTTTACAAAAAAGTCATCTTAATGATGTAATTAAGAGCAGGAGTTGGCACCATATCGCAGGCCTGATTAGCGCCAGGGAAAAGCAGGGGGTGCTTTAAATTCACATTTTTGTCATCCTGCCTGCTCTCCGCCCTCTTTGTTCTTTTCACTGCAATCTCCCTTGGGGGGCACCCCCACCGAACCCCCCCACCGGCGCTGTGCCACACACACCCCTCTTTCCCCACTAACAGCTGCTCAATTATCTCCACGGCGACCGTCAGAGGAGCACCGCCCGCTTTGAATGTGTAAATGAATAATAGTAATAAAAGAAGAAAAAAAAAAAAAAAAAAAGTGCTATTTTCCCTGGAGTGCCTTTCCCATTTTTAACATTCACCCTCCCAAAAACACTCCACCCAAGTCATTACGCTGCAGCGCAAAAACTACAGCCAAAAACTGCAAAACACGACCCCCCCCCCCCAGAAACCGGCTGGCGAAAAATGCGCTCCAGCTCGCCAAAATTGAATAAATCTTTCCCCGGCTCAATCAGCGTCGCCTAACGCATAATGAACCAACGCTCACGGGACTGGACGGAACCCGGAGAGACGGGATCATTTGCACGCGCTTATGTGATGCAAATTGATGTATACACAGTAATGGAGAATTGGTTAGCCCTGTAACAGATAAACGCACAGGCAGACAGGGAAGTCCGTCTCTCACAGTGTGACCGTTTTTTTTTATTTATTTTTTTATCCTGACCATGTTCCGTGTTATTTGATGATGACAGATATTATAGCTTCCCTGTAACAGCTCCTCTACTGAAACATTAACACCCATTCGGTTTCGTAAAAGTACGCCGTGCCTTCAATAAACGAGTGCACCTGTGCCCGTCTCGATGCACTCGAGCAGGGAACGATCTCAACACAAGTAAATGTTAAGTACGGGCCCTTAACACCGCACACAGAGCTCTTCGCGGTGAGATCCATTAGCGGTAAAGGTTAACTCTCTGTGAAGTGTTACATAGGCTGCCCCCGTGGGTGTGATTGAGCAATGTGGACGTGACGTGACAATTATTTCACACACGAATTTACGAAATCCAATCCAGGAACACGAGAAACCTGCATGCTTTTCGCGCATTGTATACATTAAATTCCAAGATTACAACACTTTTGCGCACGGTTACACGCAGAACCGCGCAATGTCATAACAGCAGAGCAGGCTGTGCGCTATTGTCTAGGCTAGTCTATGAGGAGACGGCTTGAAATAACCGGTATAAATATGCTACTGATATACCGGTATACTGTATTACAGTAGGCTATACTGACGACCGCCACACATCAACAACTTGAATGAATTAAGTCATGTCATCACTGAGATCTCGCCGCCTGGACAAAGAATTACTGTTCATGTCTCAAGCACAGTGCAACACTTTCAGTCCACGCTGAACCGACACTGTGTCCTTTCAGGTTTCGTTCTTTAGAAAAAAATAAAATAAAAAAACGACAAGCAACGAAATCCAGGCACGTCTCCTTCCAACAGTGATATCGGGAGGGGGGGGGGGGGGATATGCGTGCAAGTTCAGCGATTCCATACGTGTGTATTGGCAATTTGGGCACCGCAAAACGCATTTGCAGTAGCCTACAAATGTGCCAGTGCTTTTCATCCACCACGCCGTCCACCTTACTCCATATCGTGCCTGGGGTATTGGCCGCAACTGATTTAGCAGGTGCCGGCGCGAGCGATGAAGCGACGAGGCAACGACACAACACGCAACTAATTTAGCTAAATATGAGGGAGGGGGGCGGACAAAATTAGGAGGATTACCTTCTCCTTTGACGCTTTCTTCTCGAGGTAACCCTCGTGGTAGCAGGCGGGCAGCTGCGACCGCGGTCGCCCCGCACGCTTTGTGGATGTCGTGGCCGCCATGAAGAGCCGCAAACTCGGGAGCAGCGGGACAAAGGGATGCCTCTCAACTGTAGACTAAAGTAACAGGGGCAATGCCTCGCCTTCCCCCCTGCCCGCACCCCCGACTAAGAACCAACGGTAACGTTTAAAACTAAATAATGTTTTTGTGTCTGATCTACGTGCAAAAAGCAAAAAAAATGTTACGGTTTTGACCGAAACTACACCAGACTAATTGTCAGTTGTTAATTGGATGAAAACACGTGACTGAAAAAAAAATCTCCAGTTCAGATGCTTAAATCTGCCGATGAAACGTAAGAATGCGTACTAGGCATTATGCTACTTGGTGAGTCAGACAAGGAGACTCGAACAAAGAGCTTATTAAAACACTATCCTTTGTATGACATTGTTTTGCTTCTTTCATGCACTAGCCTATTCTGCCTAAAGCGACATTTTGCTTTCAGCGCTGTCAACGGATAATGAAAAATCCCATCAAAAATACTCGGGTTATATTTCTGCCCGTAAGATTCACTCCTATTGAACGCGTCTGCCAATCTAAGCAGGTGTTTACTACGAGTTCACGCCCACTGCGGTCGCCGATTGGTCCGTCGACGCTTCGCTGACGCGACGCCAGCAAATTCCCTCGCCTGCCCGATATATAGTCTGAATATGCGCCCACGCCGCGACGGCTGGTGTGGCGCTACATCAGCTGAAGTTGGCAAATCTGACTTTAGGGAATTTACCCATCCACAAAGATCAGGCAGGCTGAAAAATATACAAAGCAGTAGTCAAGCACATTTTCGCTACTTTACGTTACTTTTGAATAGGCAGCATAGTTAAAGCAAGGGAAACTTAATGAGTTTATTGGAGGACTACTCTTAAATAGTGGTACCCAAATTCGGTCCTGGGCCCCCCTGTGTATCTGTGTATGCCGGTTTTAATTCCAACTACAATCGCAATCCCAGAACACAATCTGTTCATTTTTATTAAGTACTTTTCGTGCTTAGATGGATTATATACCCTCTTATGCCACATTGCCAGAAATATGTATGCATGCTGTGCACAAATAATTAATTTTACTGGTTCATATTGTGCTACAAATAGCAAACAATGACATAAAAATGTTAATAGGCTATGAAAGGGGGAACAATTAAGTTAAACTCCTGTGTCTGGGAGCCTAATTAGGAATCCATTGATTAACCCAAGTCTTTCATTTGATCCAGAAACCTTACCACTTATGTAATGGTTTGCAATTCAGCACAAAAATCCCAATATGAACCTGGGAATTTAATTCCTGGCACGAATACCTCTTTTCTGACATGTGGTTTATGAGAATGAATAAATAATCCACTCTAAGCACGAAATTAATTTAAAATTAATAGCATGTTAAAATTCTGGGATTTGCAATTGTGGTTGGAACCAATAACCAGCATACACGTGCACTGGGAACCAGTGCTATAAACGGGGGAGAAATGGGGGCAAATTGTCCCATGCGGAGAAATGGCGAAGACGAAGATAAATTGTAAACACAGGCCGACACAACGTGCAGTGCACAGCATGCGCAGATAACGCTTCGCATGAATAATACAATCTACGTAATTAACTGGAACTGATAAAATAGCCACCCCGCCTGCACATGTTCTGTCAGCAGGACATTTCGACGACTCCACACACGCCTGCTCAAAGTACAGTGAAATGCAGAGGGGTATAAACAAGTTCACCTGACATCTCGCCCAGAGCTTTGATGACGACGTCGCTGTATTGTGTTCCTAGCTCGTGAGAGTAAAAAAAAAAAAAAGGGGAAACTTGTGCTTACCTCTCCCGCACGCGAAATAAAAGACCTGCGGACCTCGATTAAGATTCAGGAACTTACTCACCGGTTGCCGGAAAACCGATCCGGTGGCAACAGGACACAACATTCATTAAGAGTAATTTTAAAAGCCACTACATATACTTCGTGTTGCGAAATGAAGCCGTACATATGTACGCGCGTATTTCCATACATGTGGCGGCCTCCCCGTACGCATGTGTGGACAGCGGTCGTTCGTGAAATGAATAGCTACGCATTGACGTTTTTCCGCGCTGTCAGCATATAAACTCGACGAAAAATCGATTCTGTCTGAAATCGCGCGTGGCAGACCTTGAGATAAGTCGAGCCATTAGATGAGAAGTGCCACACAATCTGGCCGTCGGCTAAGTAATACTTAGAATATCAGTCTAATGAGCAAGGTTAGACCTGGTTCACAAGCGTAACCAACCGTTTTGATCAGGTGAACCACTTTACACTGAATATTTATGGGCATAATGAACAAAAATGAGTGCACGTCAACCCGGAAAGCTCCCGGGAATTTGTCCGCTATTTTACTTCGTCTTTGGCCCGGAGAAGACCGATTTCTTCAGTGCCAAAAGCGAAAGCGACCGAAACTTCACAGCATGCGATCACAGACACAGAAGTAAACACCAGAATAAGGTTGTTCATTATTTATTTAAAGATGAAAAACAATGGAGCAAGACAGACTAAACGTACATTAATAAACGGAGAGCATACATAACAGAATATTGCAGTAATCGTCTTGTATTAATTCATAGCTTAAGCAAAAACAAAAGACAAAAAAGAAAAGAAAACTATTACAATGATAAAGCACATATCCAACTATTGTAACGTGATTATGAGTTGGAGTGTAATGTTACATGCAGGGTACAATTAATTTATAGAAAAAGATTTCTTCCAATATGTAATTTAATATTAAAAATAATACTATTAAGTATAACAGAATAACGCTTTATTGTCGTATCAAAAGATTCAGGTACTTTTTTTTTTTTTCCTTCTTCTGACGAGACCAAGATGAGCCCTTCTGTGTATGTAGTGTATCAATGGTGTGTGTAAACGCATGGCAAGCTTGTACACAGGTTGCCATGGTGAAGATTAAATAGAGCAATGTACAGTTTCTTAGAACCTTAGTAATTAGCTCGATGAGGAGGCATTCTGGGAATTATCCGATTGGTCCTTCCACTCCTGGGTATGGAGGTGGTATGCTAGCGTTTTCATGCAATCCCCCCGCCCTAAACATGCTCCCCACCCCCACCAAATTGCGCCCGGACCCTCATCAGAAAAACCCACAGTAATAAAAGTCTGAGAGGGTTAATAAAAACAGAAACGCATAAAGCATGTAAACATTACATTTTGTACAAAAACACTAAAGGTTAACATTTCGTTTTGTATTTTTAGGTTTTTTTTTATTTAAAAAAAAAAGGACATTTTAAGGGTTTTTTTTGGTGCTGAGCTGAGCGATACAGGCAGGGAGGGAACGGGGAAAGATAAAAGTGATCAGTACTCAGCCCAAGGCACGTGTGCGTGTGGTTGTGTGTGTGTGTGTGTGTGGGGGGAAAGGGGGGGTCTGTCTACATGCAAAGTCTGCAAGCGTTGTGCGTGTAGGGTGGGTCTGTGCAAAGTCTACGTGTGTGTGTGTGTGTGTGTGTGTGCATGCAGTATGTGTAAACATGCAGCATGTATGCATGTGTATGTAACCAGGCATGCACGTGCACATGATCATATATACACGTTTTTGCATGGCGTTGCGTGTGTGTGTATGTGTGTGTATGTGTTTGGAGCCAAGCCACATGGTCTGCCTGCAGACTGAGGGGGGTGGGGGGGGGGGGGGGGGGGGGGTGGGGGGGGGTGTGGGGGGGGGGCAACACAGTGAGATGGACAAACAGCCGTCTGCAGAGATAGGCTGATACACGTCACATGACCAACAGCAACCATAGCAACCACACAGCAGTCTGCAGAGATTGGCTGAGAAATGTCACATGACCAGCAGCAACCATACACCCGTCTGCAGAGATAGGCTGAGATGCATCACATGACCCACAGTAGCCAAGGCAACTGTACAGCCACCTGCCATGATGGTCAGCCAACAGCAAGACAGCGCAGGCCCATCTGGTCCAATCGGCTGCCACCACGCAGCACCTGAACTCCGCCCATAATAACACACCCCTCTGCATTAAAACTCTGCTCAGCCTGCTGAGATTGGTGCATCTGCCTCGTCAATCAATCAATCAATCAACCAACCAGTGACGATTCACTTAAAGCAGAGCTCTCTCAGCCCCTGCCTGGCCTGCTCGGGTTCAGACCGGTTTAGACCGGTTCAGACCGGTTCAGACCGGTTCAGACCGGTTCAGACCGGTTCAGACCGGTTCTATTCACTTTGGCACAGATCGGCTCAGCTCAACTCTGCTGCACATCTCTCATGTCCACCTCTGACACATTCTCCATCAACACACACACACACACACACACACACACACACACACACACACACACACACACACACAGGGACACTGCCAGCAGTGCCATTCAGACAGACTCTGCCAGACGGATCAGTCAAATGCATTCAGAATTAGATATTGCGTTACTCTATATATAATTACATTTTTTTTACATGCTCCATTTCAAATCTCAGAATGGGAGGGGGGGAAGGGGGTGCAGGTATATACATAAAAGCAGACACAGACAAACACAAACAGGCACACACACACACACAATACAAACACATGAAAGCAATCGCAGAACTCCCTTCTCTATACGAAAGGGTCAGTACTGCTGCTCACCAAGACAGAGAGAGACAGAGAGACAGAGAGAGAGAGAGAGAGAAAGAGAGAGAGAGAGAGAGAGAGAGAGATGAGAGAGAGAGAGACAGATGAGAGAGAGACAGAGAGAGAGAGAGAGAGACAGAGAGAGACAGAGAGAGACAGAGAGAGAGAGAGAGAGAGAGAGAGAGGAGAGAGAGCAAGGGCCCCAGCGCCCACCAGGGCGAAAGACCCCACAGCCAATCAGCTGCACAGTTCACAACGAGAGCTCCAGGTGCAGTATAACTGCCCATAACACACACACACACACACACACACACACACACACACACACACAGAGCGGCAGGCTGCGGGAGGAGAACAGCCTGAGCTAAGCCAGCGAGCGCGTGTCTATTCTCTGAAGGGGCACAAATAATTTGTAACCTTTTTTTTTTTCTTTTTTTTTTCCTGCAGACTAAGAGCAGTCAATGTCACCGCCTGGCCAGCAGGGGGGGGACAAAACCACTGATTACGACAACCGGTTAGGCTGCAATACCACACACCATTACCACCGACAAACAATCCACCGTTAAAGAGTATGTTAGTAAGAGAGTGTGAGTTTGTAAGTGCGTGTGTGTGTGTGTGTGTGTGTGTGTGTGCCTGTCTGTGTGTGTGTGTGTGTGTGTGTGTGTGTGTGCATGTGCGTGTGTGCGAACACACCTGTAGTGTTTCATGTCTTCCCTTTCTGGCTCTGGAATGTGATGATGTAACTTCTTTAAAACGGTCCAGGTGCTCAGGAATACGGGCACCTGTGACCATGACAACGGAAACGACGGGAGACGAGGAGGAGGAAGAGGACACACCGGGGTCTTCTCTCCTCCTCCTCCTCCCTCCATCCCTCCCCCTCTCCTCCTCCTCCTCCTGCACCCCTTCAGTGCGACAGGGGGACCACCACTTCCACGTAGTTGAGCGGGAAGAATCCTGATTGGCCGTGCAGCGTGCCCTCGTACCAGTTCTCGTCGATCCGATTGGTCAGGTTGATGATGTCGCCCTCGCGGAAGCCCAGCTCGCCCTCGTTTCTCCGGGTCGAAGTCGTTATAGCGCCTTGCAGCACGGGCACCTGCTCCATCGACTGGGCTGTGTGTGGGGGGGGGGGGGGTCAGAACCACAGAACGAGAGAAGGGGGGAATAAAGAGGGAGAGACGGGGAGGATGGACAGAGAATGAGGGAAAGATGACGGTGTTAAGAGAGGAAGGGAGAGAGGGCGAGAAGGTGTAAGAGAGACAGAGAGCAAGGAAGAGGGGGGGTAGTGATAGACACAGAAGATGAGAGGAAGGGAGAGAGAGAGAGAGAGAGAGAGGAGGGGGGGGAGAAGAGAGAGTGAGTCCCTTCTCTTTCTGTAAGTCTGAACTACGAGGCCAGACTCGTGAGGGTTTGGTGCCCTCTGCTGGAGAAGCCCAGGAACTGCACGCCGAGCACGGAACCGTGGAGACCCCCCCTACGCCCAAAGCGGCTGTGTCAGGAAACGCTCCGCTTGCTCCCTATATCGCCCCGCCAACCAGGGTGTCAGCCATCTGCTTTTCATACCAACCAATCGCTTGCACCAGCTGATCTCACCGATCGACACACACCAACAACCAGAGAAAAAGGGAAGCCGATTGGTGGAATGAGCCGGTGGAGAGTGACACTGGTATGAAAACCCAGCAGACTCTTGGCCCTCTCCGCCACATTACCGGGCACCCCTGAACTAGGGGGGTCAGCCAACTCCTCGCTAATGGCCGACACCTTGGTGAGCCCACTTTACAGGGAACTATTTCGGACACAGCCAGGGTCTCCCATCCCCCCTGCACACCCATACCCAGTCCCTACTGACCTGAGATCAGCTGCGACTGCCCAAGGCGCTGAGTTTGAGAGCCATCGGCTGGTCTCAGGACAGCAGGGCAGCGACAGCCCCTCTCCACCGATAAAGACCGCTATGACATCACCGTACTGACCTAACGACCCCGAGGAGCTCCACCAATCGGGCGGGGGGGGGGGGGGGGGGGGGGGGGGGGGGGGGGGGGGGGGAACCAAGAGAACAACGGCAACGCCGATTGGTGGGAAAATGTCTGGCGATAAACACCAGGAAGTGACATCCACCAATCGCTGTCGGCGTCGTTCCA
This sequence comes from Conger conger, assembly GCF_963514075.1. Taxonomy (NCBI): domain Eukaryota; kingdom Metazoa; phylum Chordata; class Actinopteri; order Anguilliformes; family Congridae; genus Conger; species Conger conger. The sequence continues at coordinate 63,298,304 of NC_083764.1, read as the reverse complement.
GAGGATGTTACGCATGTGCGTTTTGATTGGTGGAGCTCGGTTAGCCACGCCCGTGAGAGAACACTGCACACTGGATTAGTACAACAACCTGCCACCCAACCCAACTCCTTCAGTCACACCTCTTTCACTGCAGATACAAACACAGGAACAGGAAGTGTACGTCCATCCCCCCGTTACCGGCCAGGATGAACCAAATGTGGCCTTTTTTCTTTTTCTTTTTGGAACACAAGGAACTACACTTTAAACTGGGTCCAGTGAGCAGTGGGCTTCAGGGAGAATGCGTGGGAAGTGACCTTTGACCCCGGTGGACCAGACTGCAGGAGTTTGGCATGGGGGGGGGGGAGGGTCAGACCAGCCTGAGGGCACGCCCCCCACCTCTACCCCCCTCCCCCCTCACAGATGCCACACTGGCCCCCACCTGGCCCTCATCTCTGACTCACAATATCTGGCTTTCCATGCGGATGTCTTGCGGTGGAAGGATGACCTCTGATGATGTCACAGACAGGAAGAGCACATTACACTCTGCGAGCAGACACACACACACTCACACAGGAACAGGGACACTCACACTCACTCACTCACTCTCTCACTCTCTCACTCTCTCACTCTCTCACTCTCTCACTCTCTCACTCACTCACTCACTCACTCACTCACTCACTCACTCACTCACCACACTCC
>NC_083764.1:63292626-63295126 GCF_963514075.1 Conger conger | reverse complement strand
CCTCGTCCGGGATCTTCCCCTGACGCTTCTTCTTATAGTCGTAGTCCAGCCGCCGGCCCTCCAGCTTCTTCAGATGTTGCTGAGGGGGAGAGAGGGAGAGAGGGAGAGAGAGGGAGGGAGGGCGGGGAGGGGGAGGGAGAGGGGAGGGAGGGGAGGGGGAGGGAGGGAGAGAGAGTGGAGGAGGGGAGGGGGGAGGAGGGGAGAGAGAGGGAGGGAGGTGAGAGAGAGAGAGAGGGATGAGGGGGAGGGGGAGAGAGAGAAAGAGAGAGAGGGTGAGAGGGGAGAGAGAGAGGGAAAGGAGAGAGAGGGAGAGGGAGGAGAGGGAGAGAGAGGGAAGGGAGGGGGAGGAGGGAGAGAACGGGAGGGGGAGAGAGAGGGAGAGAGAAAGAGAGAGAGAGATTGTTTATTAAGTACCTATTGCTAATAGTGCAGGTATTGCTAATGATGACTAATTCTTGTAGATTTATTTGGAGTAAAAGCATCTACTAAATGACTCAAATGTGAATGTAATGGAAGTTATCCATTGTGAGAACACACTTCATTACGTTACATTACATTACATTACACAGGCATTTAAGCAGAACGCTCTTATCCAGAGCGACGTACAACGAAGTTGAGATCAAACACAGAGACAAGTGTGAAGAGGTCCCTAGAGGACAGTACGAGTCCCTAGAGTGACCACACAGATACAGTTGGAACCCTTGAAGAATACAGCAACTTCTGAACTGGCATACCACGGTTGGCAGCTAGAATACCCCGCGTACAACAATAACTATATCTAAGTGCTATTATAATCTATGGCATTTTTTTAGCATGTGATGGACAGTTTGGTAAAAAATATCCTCCTGTCCATTTCCCCAAGGTCTTGTAAGACTTACAACGACACAATATCTATATGTAGATATTATTATATTGTATTGTAAATGCCATTATAATCTATGGCAGGCACAAGGCTAATCGTGGCGGTGAGGTAGGGAGGGAAAGGCGCAGCCTGAAAGAGATGAGTCTTGATGAGTCTTGATGAGACTTCCTGTGGTCAGTCAGGGCAGCTGAATGGTGACTCAGGGCAGGCAGGGGCAGGCAGTAAAGACCTCAGAGGGGCAGACCGGGTTGAGGCCGATTATTCTGAGCTCACCACTTCCCCGTCCGTTCCCAGGAACGTCCCACGCCGAGGTTCCTGTTCCTCTTCGTGGCGCGAGAAATGGGAACCGCATCCGAAACCTCACAATGGGGGATATCCCGCATTAACGACACAAAACGTTTGACCTAATGGTAAATGGTTGGCATTTATATAGCGCCTTTATCCAAAGCGCTGTACAATTGATACTTCTCTTCAGTTTGCTGCTGTTGCACACCGGGGACCGGGGTTCGATTCCCCGGTCCTGCCAAAAGCCAAGTTTGGCCGGCTCACGTGGGGCAGCAATAATTGGCTCCGCATGCTCCAGAGGGAGGGACTTGGCAGGGGTTATTAGATCGCCGCACAATAAGCACCTCGGGGCGCCTCGGAATCACGGGCAACGGGCACGAGACGAGACGGCTTGAAGAAGGGCGTGTCGCTCTCATTCGGGCCGCCGAGGGACGGGGGTGCGGACGGTACATCTAATACGACTACCTCCAATTGAAATCAGACGAGGTACAATTGGCTACCAAATTGGGAGAGAAAAAGGGGAAAAATCTGGAAAAAATTTTTTTAAAGAACAATTGATACTTCTCATTCACCCATTCATACACACACTCACACACCAACGGTGATTGGCTGCCATGCAAGGCACCAACCAGCTCGTCAGGAGCATTTGGGTGTTAGGCGTCTTGCTCAGGGACACTTCGACACCAGCCCGGGCGGGGGATCGAACCGGCAACCCTCCGACTGCCAGACAACTGCTCTTACTGCCAGAGCCAATGAGATGACTGCTCTTACTGCCTGAGCCAATGAGATGACTGCTCTTACTGCCTGAGCCATGTGACCTCTGACCTCTGACTTCATAAAGGAGCGGCCCATTGGCCACGTCTCCATGACGATGGCTTCACAGCGCTTCACCTTCAAACTGAGGCCCTCACACGCCGTCCTCTCTCAGTGCAGTCAGCACTCCCGAAGAGCACAAAGACCAGGGGCCACTTCAACAACCCGAGGAAAAAAAGAGCGATTTCATACCACAGAAGAAGACAACTCTACAACCCTTATAGTTTTAAAACTGCCTTTGCAGACTCCAGTAGGTAGGTATCCAGAAAGTGTAGAAAAAAAGACAGTTACTAGCACAAAAAACAGTGCGGAAATGATCCAGCGACTTAGTATTTTATTTTATTTATTCGCACTGTGAGTTGAGGCAGCCAAAACAGTGGCCTTGTTTGATGGTATTCATGTTTTAAAATGGCGTCACTTGACATTCTGTTTTGATGTTCTTGTGGTTTTTGCGCGTGACGTGCCCGGAGCGTAGACGGGGGCGGGGGACGGAGCGGAGGATATGACGCCGTGGCCTTGGCGGAAAGATCTTGAGAGGGC
>NC_083764.1:63281283-63292426 GCF_963514075.1 Conger conger | reverse complement strand
CACACACTGCCCGTGTCGTTTGATCCCTGCTCTCCTCTCTCACACACTCACAGTGCCCGCCATGCCGGAGATCCAGGTGTGCGAGTGTCAGGTGTGTGACAACGCCGTCACCGTGGTGTGGGCCCTGCCGGAACCCGACAACAAAATCGAGCACTACGACCTGGAGTATCGCCGCACCAACCACGAGGGCCCTCCCCGCATGCGCGAGGACCACCCCTGGATGGTGGTGGAGGGGATTCAGCAGACCGAGTACACGCTAACAGGTACAGCACACTGAGTACACGCTAACAGGTAAAACACACTGAGTTCACGCTAACAGGTAAAACACACTGAGTTCACGCTAACAGGTAAAACACACTGAGTTCACGCTAACAGGTAAAACACACTGAGTTCACGCTAACAGGTAAAACACACTGAGTTCACGCTAACAGGTAAAACACACTGAGTTCACGCTAACAGGTAAAACACACTGAGTTCACGCTAACAGGTAAAACACACTGAGTTCACGCTAACAGGTAAAACACACTGAGTTCACGCTAACAGGTAAAACACACTGAGTTCACGCTAACAGGTAAAACACACTGAGTTCACGCTAACAGGTAAAATACACTGAGTGCACGCTAACAGGTACAGCACACTGAGTACACGCTAACAGGTACAGCACACTGAGTACATGCTAACAGGTACAGCACACTGAGTACATGCTAACAGGTACAGCACACTGAGTATACGCTAACAGGTAGAACACACTGAGTTCACGCTAACAGGTACAGCACACTAAGTACACGCTAACAGGTAAAACACACTCAGAACACGCTAACAGGTAAAATACACTGAGTACACGCTAACAGGTACAGCACACTGAGTACACGCTAACAGGTAAAACACACTCAGAACACGCTAACAGGTAAAATACACTGAGTACACGCTAACAGGTACAGCACACTGAGTACATGCTAACAGGTACAGCACACTGAGCACACGCTAACAGGTAAAACACACTGAGCACACGCTAACAGGTAAAAACACCCATACCCTTAACAAACAGATAAAAACATCCATGCCCTATTCATCACCCTTTCACAAAGTATGCTGACCTGCTTTAACAATGAACTCTGACCCTTTGAGTCATCGCACAAGTCGATGTGCTCGTCGTGCCTGGGAGCCGTTGTCATGGTGACGCCGTTGTGGTCCGCAGGACTCCGCTTCGACACGCGCTACATCACCTTCCGCGTGAAGGCGTGCAACAAGGCCGTGGCGGGAGAGTTCTCCGAGCCGGTGAACCTGGAGACGCACGGTGAGGGCCGCCGCCGCCCCTGGGGTCGCCGGAGGTTACCGGAAAATAGAAGCAGGGAGCTCAAAGACCGATTCCAGACTTTGGGATTGTGAGGCTCTAACTACTTCGGGGCGGCACGGATGGCGCAGTGGGTAGCACTGCCGCCTCACAGCAAGGAGGTCCTGGGTTCGAATCCCCGTCGGCCGGGGCCTCTCTGTGCGGAGTTTGCATGTTCTCCCCGTGTCTGCGTGGGTTTCCTCCGGGTACTCCGGTTTCCTCCCACAGTCCAAAGACATGCAGGTTAGGCTGATGGGAGAGTCTAAATTCCCCGTAGGTATGAGTGGGTGAGTGAATGGTGTGTGTGCCCTGCGATGGACTGGCGACCTGTCCAGGGTGTATTCCTGCCTTTCGCCCAATGTATGCTGGGATAGGCTCCAGCCCCCCTGCGACCCTGTTCAGGATAAGCGGGTTCAGATAATGGATGGATAACTACTTTCAGAAGTTCATCAAGAGATTTGACACACTTGATGTGGTTACTGGCGTAGGCGCGGTATTGTTGTGTAGGGCGGCCTGTAGCGTAGTGGTTAAGGTAAACGACTGGGACACGCAAGGTCAGTGGTTCTAATCCCGGTGTAGCCACAATAAGATCCGCACAGCCGCTGGGCCCTTGAGCAAGGCCCTTAACCCTGCATTGCTCCAGGGGAGGATTGTCTCCTGCTTAGTCTAATCAACTGTACGTCGCTCTGGATAAGAGCGTCTGTCAAATGCCATTTATGTAAAAATGTAATGAGACGTGAGCCTCTACCCCCCCCGCCCCCGCCCCCGCCCCCGCAGCCTTCCTGTTCAAGCTGGACTCGGGTTCGGCCCACCAGAACCTGCGCGTGGAGGAGAACAGTGTGGAGTGGGACGGGGGCGGGGGGAAGGTGCAGGACATCCGAAAGGAGAAGACCAGAACCAGCTCACCCCTGCACTCACCAGCCAGGTGTGAAGCACAGCTTTACACACACACACACACACACACACACACACACACACACACTCACACACTCACACACACACACTCACACACTCACACACACACACACACTCACACACACACACACACGCACACACACATACACACACACGCACGCACACACACACACACACACAGCCTTACACACATATGCACACATACACACTCACACACTCACACACACACATACACACACACTCACATGCACACACACACACAAACAGACACACACACATATGCATACACACATACATACACACACAGCCTTACACACGTATGCACACACACACATACCCACACACACAAATGCACACGGAGCACACACACTTACACACACTCACACACACACACACACACACACACACACACACACACACACACACACACACTGTCACTAACCCGCCTGCAGTATCCGTCGTTGTGCACCCTCCCGCCGTGCTGCAGTGAGGTGCCAGTGAACCCTGCACATGGAGCACACACACACACACTTACACACATACACACACACACTTGAGGTGCCAGTGAACCCTGCGCTTCCTCTCCTCCCCACAGGAGTGCGATGATGTCCCCTAAGAGGATGCCCTCGTCCCGGGCGGGGAGGGACCGCTTCACGGCCGAGTCCTACACCGTCCTGGGTGAGCTCCGGGGGGCGGGAGGGGACACATTAATCAGTCAGTCCTCAGGGGGCTTCAGCCTGTTAGCAGAGCCTCTACAACACTGCCATGCCTTCATGACAATCCTGGTCGGGATTTAACCCGTTGAAGAGTAGGTATTGGGGGAACGTCGAAACCCTTAAGCCAGTGCTCTGGAAACGTTGCTTTCAGTTACCTGCAGCGATTGTTACATGAGATGTTCAGTTATCGTGTGTTTGCGACCTCACACCTTAAAGGGTTTTAATGCGGCCTGTAGCGTAGTGGTCAAGGTAAATGACTGGGACCCGCAAGGTCAGCGGTTCTAATCCCAGTGTAGCCACAATAAGATCCACACAGCCGTTGGGCCCTTGAGCAAGGCCCTTAACCCCACATTGCTCCAGGGGAGGATTGTCTCCTGCTTAGTCTAATCAACTGTACGTTGCTCTGGATAAGAGCATCTGCCAAATGACATTAATGTATTGTAATGTAGTGTAAATGCCTGACGTGCGTTCAAGACTTAACTCTCGCTCAGTGCGTCAGCGAATGTCTGCCAACATACTCAGACTTTCTTCCTGCTCGCCCCAGACATTAGCTACCGGTTTGGACCGGTAGAGCAAAATGGCTGCTGATGGTGAAAATGCGAACGCAGTTCACTGCGAACGTCCGCCATCTTGAACGCACGTCTGCACCCGCCAAGTGGTGCCTGCTGTCGAATCCTCCGTCGACCAGCGCCGCCCAGCGCCCCCGGCAGGGAACGTCGACGTTGCAGACGCCCTTCTTACACGGAGTGTCTTTCCCTCCTTTTTGTCCTGTGTGCCCCCCCCCCGCCCCCCCGGTAACCCTAGGCGACACGATGATTGACGCGGGCCAGCACTACTGGGAGGTGTGGTTCGATAAGGACAGCAAGGCGTTCGGGGCGGGCGTGGCCCTGCGCTCCCTGGGCCGATTCGACCAGCTGGGCAAGAGCTCCGCCTCCTGGTGCCTGCACCTCAACAACTGGCTGCAGCAGAGCCTGACCGCCAAGCACAACAACAAGGCCCGCCCCCTGGACTGCGCCATCCCTGACCGCGTGGGGGTGTACTGCAGCTACGAGGAGGGTGAGCCGCCCCGGCGCTCCTGACGAAACTCCCTCCTATCCCCCCCCCCCACACCCTCCACACCTGGGCTGATCCGTCTGGAGTGGCGTTAAAGCTGGGCTGCACCACAAGGCCCGATCCGTTTCAGGACTTTGTGCCAGCTAACTGGTCTTAATCATTTAATTGACTCGACGCACCTTGTTCTCGGGGCCTTAATTGGCAGCTGATTGAAAGGAAACCACAAAAACCAGCAGACGCTGCGGCCCCCCTGGGAATTCAATTTGACACCCCTGCCCTGAAGCCTCATCGTTTTAAGGGCTGCACGATATTTCGGATCATAATCTTTTTTAGCGCAATAACAGCCGCAAGCTTTCATCTTTTCTGCCTTTAGTCCAGGGGTGAACAAGGGCTGATCCGTTTCAGGACTTTGTGCCAACTTCTGGTCTTAATTATTTAATTGACTCAATCGTATCTTATCTGACGTGTTTATGAGTACCAGCTACAGCTGCAGACTGCAGGTGTATCCTAATGATTTTACTGTGCTCAAGTACAGGCTTGAACCAGGGTCATTTGTAGAGCTGTCAGCAAATTAAAAACAAGGCTGTTGGTTGGAACAAAAACCAGTATGCAGACCGGCCCTCGAGGACCGGAGTTGCAATCCTGCATTAATATGAAATACGCAGTCGTCACAAACCTGTATGCAGGTTTTTTTTCATTCCGGCCAGTGAATGCTGCCTGAATTGATTCCACTAACTCATTCAGCCATATGCATTTAACAGCCAAATTTCAGCAAATAATTGAGCTAATTATATAATCAAGATCTGAGGCTGGAATATAAACCAGCACCAGTATGACAGTTTGAGAGTTTGAGACCACCGATATGAGTTTGGTCATTTTAGAACCAATGTATGCCGACATTCTGACTCCAACTGCTAAACATGCATTCATACTTACATAAATATGTGTACAACTTGATCAGTTCCGTATTCATGAACTGCAAAGTGCCCATAACATTTCACGGAGGTTGAATTAATTCAGTGAATTGGCTGCTTTGAAACCTTAACCCAGCACCTTATATGTTTCTATGTTTCTATGTATATATGTATGTATGTATTTTTAAACATATACGTGTATGTTGATGCATATACGGTGTATGTGTGTGTGCGTGTACATGTGCATGTGTGTAGCTTCTGACGTTAGCGCTCTCGCCCGCTAACCCTGCCCGTTCGATGTGCTGTCCCCTTGTCTGTCACCCCCCCCCCCCCCCCCCCCCCACCACCGTGCAGGAGTTCTGTCCTTCTACAACGCCAGAACCAAGCAGCCCATCCACACCTTCAGAACCAAGTTCACACAGCCAGTGGTGCCGGCTTTCATGGTGAGAACAGGGGGTAGTAGAGTCTCACACAATCGCTCTCTCTCTCTCTCCCTCTCTCTCTCTCCCTCTCTCTCTCTCTCACTCACACTCTCTCTCTCTCTCTCTCTCTCTCACTCACTCACTCATACTCTCTCTCTCACTCACTCTCTCACTCACTCACACTCTCACTCTCACTCTCTCTCTCACTCACTCACTCACACTCTCTCTCTCCCTCTCCCTCTCCCTCCCTCTCTCTCTCTCACTCTCTCTCTCTCTCACTCACTCTCTCTCTCACTCACTCACTCACACTCTCACTCTCACTCTCTCACTCACTCACACTCTCTCTCTCCCTCTCCCTCCCTCTCTCCCTCTCTCTCTCACTCACTCACACTCTCACTCTCTCTCTCTCTCACTCACTCTCTCTCTCACTCACTCTCTCTCTCACTCACTCTCTCTCTCACTCACTCACTCACTCACTCACTCTCTCTCACTCACTCACACTCTCTCTCTCCCTCTCCCTCTCCCTCTCCCTCCCTCACTCACACTCTCACTCTCTCTCTCTCACTCACACTCTCACACTCTCGCGCACTGCAGGTTCACGCCAACACTAAGGCTCACAGAACAGACTAATCATGAGCCACTTGCTGGCCCCTTGGATCCCCACTAACATAAATGTCAATGTTGTCAATGTTGTAACACAAATTGCTTTGTGTTTGCTGGACATCTTCGCTCAATCCTTTTTTATATGCACAGTACCACCCCTTGTACACGCACATACACATGCACACACACACAAGTCTGTTTAAAGAAACCTCCCATGTCTGTTATTTTTATACACACAGACCATGTCCAGCTCTATGTTCGACAAATGTCTGAAAGTAAAACTAACACGGTTTGTTTAAAACCCTTTGTGACTAAACCACAATGTTGTAATAAAAAAAACCCTGTAATTTCAGTGTTTTGGAAACGCACGTTTTTTTTTCTGATATTGGTCATATTTACACATGATTGTTCGCCTTGGCGTTCCTGACGGGTCCCTGTCGCCCCCTGCAGGTGTGGAACGGTAGTTTCTCGGTGCAGACGGGCCTGCAGGTTCCCAGCATGGTGCAGAACGGGCAGAGGAGGAACAGCGGAACCAGCAGCTCCAATGCCAGCCTCACCTAGAACCCGGGTCTAAATGTCAGAACCGCCGCAGAACCTCGCCTAGAACCCGGGTCTAAATGTCAGAACCACCACAGAACCTCACTCTTACAGGCTCTTTTTACTTCAGTCCGTGTTCCAGATTTCGGGAGACGTCTGGATTTTACTCAGCGCAATTATCCAGCAAACTCAGTAATCCTGCTTTGGGGGGTTTTGCTCAGCACAATTATCCAGCAAACTCAGTAATCCTGCTTCATAAATCAAGGCCCAGGACTCCATAAACCAGCCCCACCCCACCAGCTAGTCTGCCTCCTCCTCTCACTTTGCTGGTTCTTGTGCCTTTAGGTCGCAGGGGTGGCCGACCGTGTCCTAAAATGGCCGCCGTGCGTGTGGGTTTGTGTTTTAGGCCCAGCACACGATGTCACCGGGCTGTACTCATCAAGGTCTTGATTGAAGACCACCCACCGTTAGTCAACCAGCAGGTATCGGTTGCCGTAGCGCCGGGCTAAAGCAGAAACAAAAAACCCTGCACCCACACCGGCCCTTTTTTGGAAAACGGTCGACCCGCCCCCGTTTTAGGTGGTGCTCCACCCCACCCTAAAAAAAAAAAAAAAAACCTCTTTTTGTTTAATTTCACTTTTTAGCTGCTTTAATCATCATCAGCATAATAAACCGGCCGGGGCGAAGCAGCATGTTTATTTACGAGCGCACACGCGTGTAACCGTGAGCTCTGTCGAGTTTTCACCGTTTCCGTGGTTTCATATCGAACAGGACCTTGCCATTCTCTCTCTCTCTCTCTCTCTCTCTCTCTCTCTCTCTCTCTCTCTCTCTCTCTCTCATCACAGATCTGAATGCTTTCAGACCGCACAAGTTATCAGCAGAAAAACAAATTCCCTGATATGGGGTAGCAGCAGATTAGACTCTCTGGATAGGTAGTAGGTGTGTCTGAATGTATTACTGCTTATCACTGCACTGACGACAGTGGACTGGTGATGTCACACTCCTGCCCTGGGGAAGGGGCGGGTGTGTGTGTGGGGGGGGGTCACGGTGCCTGATTAATGATTGGCTGATTCCTTTAAGTCACTGATCTGATTGGCTACAAAGGCCGATCGAAAGGAAACCACAAAAAAAATAAGCCTCCAATCCCTCAGATACAGCATTTAGCATGTAGTGTAGTGGTTAAGGTGCATGATTGGGACACGCAAGGTCGGTGGTTCTAATCCCGGTGTAGCCACAATAAGATCCGCACAGCCGTTGGGCCCTTGAGCAAGGCCCTTAACCCTGCGTTGCTCCAGGGAGCATTGTCGCCTGCTTAGTTTAATCAACTGTACGTCGCTCTGGATAAGAGCGTCTGCCAAATGCCAATAATGTAACACCCTGGTATCAACTCAGATGGGACAGGTCTTGGAGAACGTCCGGTGATCACCACCCCCAATTGGGAGATCAACTTTCTGATTGGAGAATGCAGTTTATCACACAAGACATCACAGACTGTTATCTCTGCTATAAATCAGTAGTCCAGTGCCCGTGTGCCAATTATGAGTTGTACAGCAATGATGATCTAATGCTTCAGGGCAGGGGTTCGCTGGTCATTGTTGTAACAGTGTTATCCAGAATGCTTCCAGAATGCTTCCAGATATGAACTTGAAAACTGATGTTATTTTGTGGAAAAATGATCGCCTTGTGAATGCTTTACTTTCTCACTGTCTCTGTCCTCCCAGACCAATAAAGAGACCGTGTGACAGCAGAATCCCTCTGGGTTTTTTTAAATTATTTTTTTATGTTCTGGTAGATTAATCCCTTGAAGGTACAATTCATTTCGGACTTCGAATGGGGGCGGCACGGATGGTGCAGTGGGTAGCACTGCCGCCTCACAGCAACGAGGTCCTGGGTTCGAATCCCCGGCGGCCGGGGCCTCTCTGTGTGGAGTTTGCATGTTCTCCCCGTGTTTGCGTGTCCTCCCACAGTCCAAAGACATGCAGGTTAGGCTGATTGGAGAGTCTAAATTGCCCGTAGGTATGAGTGTGTGAGTGAATGGTGTGTGTGCCCTGCGATGGACTGGCGACCTGTCCGGGGTGTATTCCTGCCTTTCGCCCCAATGTATGCTGGGATAGGCTCCAGCCCCCCCTGCGACCCTGTTCAGGATAAGCGGGTTCAGATAATGGATGGATGGAGGGATGGACTTCTAATGGTCAAGAGAGGAATTGCAGCAACAAACACCCTCAAACCACAACACTGTTTATCCCTCCCCCTTCTCTGTGAAAGCACTGACATTGAAACACCATTGGCCGTAGCAATTAGAACAAATTTTTCAACCAATGAGCTTGAATGATTAGCTATACGATGTGCGAGCCCATCAACTGTGTATTTTGAAACCCGAATTTAAGGACTATAAACACAGGCAGAGGGTGAGTCACCACGTCAGTGAGCCTTTTTCAGTGATAGGAAGAGATTTACAATGGCCTTAACACAAAAAACTTACCTACTGTACCTTTAAGACCAGTTTATCGTGCGGTTACAGAGGCTCGCTGTGACTGACGAGGTTCTACGGTTGGCGCTGGTCACAGGTCACTGGTTCATGCTCTGGGTGAATGGAGTGCGTTCATGCCTTTTCCCGAAGGACAGCAACGTTAGGGGCGACATACGAAACGTTCAGGAACACTCTTTGGTTTCTACAAACGGGCCCCTTGAAGGCGTGAGATCACAAGTATGTGAATAGAATGTTATAACGGCGATGTAATGCTGGGGTCTGACGCACTCAGGCGGTAAGAGCAGTCGCCTCGTTGGCTCAGGCGGTAAGAGCAGTCGTCTCATTGGCTCAGGCGGTAAGAGCAGTCGCCTCGTTGGCTCAGGCGGTCAGAGCAGTCGCCTCATTGGCTCAGGAGGTAAGAGCAGTCGTCTCATTGGCTCAGGAGGTAAGAGCAGTCGTCTCATTGGCTCAGGAGGTAAGAGCAGTCGTCTCATTGGCTCAGGAGGTAAGAGCAGTCGTCTCATTGGCTCAGGAGCTAAGCAGTCGCCTCATTGGCTCAGGCGGTAAGAGCAGTCGTCTCATTGGCTCAGGAGCTAAGCAGTCGCCTCATTGTCTCAGGAGGTAAGAGCAGTCGCCTCATTGGCTCAGGAGGTAAGAGCAGTCGTCTCATTGGCTCAGGAGGTAAGAGCAGTCGTCTCATTGGCTCAGGAGGTAAGAGCAGTCACCTCATTGGCTCAGGAGGTAAGGCAGTCGTCTGGCAGTCGGAGGGTTACCGGTTCAATCCCGTCCTGGGTGTGTCGAAGTGTCCCTGAGCAAGACACCTAACCCTGAGAATGCTCCTGACGAGCTGGTTGCATGACAGCCAATTGCTGTTGGTGTGTGACTGTGTGTATGAATGGGTGAATCAGAAGCATCAATTGTACAGTGATTTGGATAAAGTTGCTATATAAATACCATTTAAATTTAAATAGCGCCATTTAGCGCGTACACAGGTACGGGCGAACTTCCTTTCTCTGTTGTCCTCAGCATGCAAAACCATTCTTTTAATTTCCTCTGGAGCTGTACAACATTCACGAAGAAAACCACACTGTCTGTGTCTACATTAATTCACATCACAGGATACAAACTATGTACATTACACACACGCACGCACGCACACACGCACACACGCACACACGCACACACGCACACACGCACACACGCTCACACGCTCACACGCTCACTCGCTCACTCGCTCACTCGCTCACTCGCTCACTCGCTCACTCGCTCACTCGCTCACACGCTCACACGCTCACACGCACACACACACACACACACACACACACTTCAGGAGTCACGGAAACAAAGAATAAGTTACAGCACAGACGGTCAGGTCGAAAACCACAGAATAAGACTCATCACACGGATCACATGCGGCCGCAGATCTCGCCGCCGGAAGTGCGAAATAAACGAGTCGGCGGAGAACTGTACAATCGCTGAGCGGCTCGCCAGCTCCTCCGGGCGAGGAGCGCCTCGCCGACACGCTCACGTGGACCGCCCCTCTTTAATCTCCAGCCCTTGGTTTTATAACGGGAGGTCCAATTGGCGGGGCAAGCAGAAGGGTCTCGGGCCGCCCGGCAGCCGTCCGGTTAGCGTGAGTTTTGGGGGTGTCCAGGGGACCAGGAAGACAACAAGTCAGTCCACCACACACACACAGTCATTTTTCAAATTAACCCCCCCCCCCATAATCAGTTGGAATGGTACAGTCCATCCCTGACAGGGTTGCCCCCGGACACAACGAGGCAGTCCTCAGAATGCTGCAGGTTGTCCAGGAAAACGCAGCTGGTGGAAGGTCACTTGTGATTGGGGGCGGATGCTGGAACAGGCCCCTTTTCTCTCCTCCGATTGGCTGAAGCGTGGTGAAGGCGGGGTCACTCCATGGTGGCTCGCCTCTGTTCCAGTTTCAATTTGAGCTCTTCCGACAAGCCTGTGGGAAGGAGGAGACGGGAACACCGATGAGCCCGACCCCGTTCAGCACGGAGATTAGGCTTCCGCACGCCGTGTTCAGACAACGAGCAGTCTCCCTAAAGCACAGGGGTCAAACTCCAGTCCCGGGGGGCCGCGGTGTCTGCCGGTTTTCGGGTCGTTCTCAGAACCTGTGGTTCATTTAAGTCGTCGATTGGCTGAAGAATCGACACACA
>NC_083764.1:63261283-63273783 GCF_963514075.1 Conger conger | reverse complement strand
GCTGACACACTCCACACACACACACTCACCTCGCTAACACACTCCACACACACACACACACACACTCACCCTCACCTCGCTGACACACTCCACACACACACACACTCACCTCGCTGACACACTCCACACTCACTCACCTCACTGACACACTCCACACACACACACACACACACACACTCACCTCGCTGACACACTCCACACACACACACACTCACACACTCACCTCGCTGACACACTCCACACACACACACTCACCTCGCTGACACACTCCACACACACACACTCCACACACACACACTCCACACACACTCACCTCGCTGACACACTCCACACACACACACACACACACTCCACACACACTCACCACGCTGACACACTCCACACACACACACACACTCCACACACACTCACCACGCTGACACACTCCACACACACTCACCTCGCTGTCCCTGTGGCTGTTGAAGAAAAACAGAGTGTTTCCACACACACACGTCCACAGCCTCCGGAACACCTGCAGGACGGAGAGGGGGAGGGAGGGAGGGAGGGAGGAGAGAGAGGGAGAGGGACAGAGGAAGAGGGAGGGAGGGAGGGAGGGGGAGAAGGAGAGAGACAGGGAGGGAGGGAGGAGAGTAAGAGAGAGAGGGAGGGGGAGGAGAGAGAGAAAGGGAGGATACATTTAATTTAATACATGTCAATAAGGCTCTAATAATAAACTTCATAAGGCACCTTTCATGCAATGGCTAGCAGCCATAAGTGCACACAGAGAAAAACAACTGATAAACAACAATAACAGAGCAATAAAACAATGACAAAAGATTATTAAGTTTGCAATCAGTTTGAATTATGAATAAATAAATAAATAAATATGCCGCATCCCCTCCCTGCACACCCAGGGCAGCTCCTCGGTCATGTTACCAAAACAGGAACTTTCGAGCCCAAACGCACCCGCTTCCTGTTATCACAGCCATCCCTGGCTCCGTGGGAGCGCGTGGAGGCGAGTTTACGAGTCCAAAAAAACGCACAGAGGCGCTAAGCTCAAGCCAAGTCCCACTGCACCAGAGCGCTTTGGCGAGGCCGTTCTGACGCTCACGCACAAGAGGAACTCTGCCTGTTAGAGTGACTACAGACTCCGGCTGCAAGATTTTCATATAAACACGAGGCAGACAAACCAGTTTTTAATGTTTATTACTCTTTTCCTCGCTCTTCTCTTTCAAGAAAACCAGTTTACAAAATTACATTTTTCAGAACAAGAATGTTTGTTTTCTGCTATGATCCACGTGTTTGGGATCGTAGCAGAAAACATCCACGTTGTTTGGGATCGTATCAGAAAACGTCCACGTTGTTTGGGATCGTAGCAGAAAACATCCACGTTGTTTGGGATTGTAGCAGTGGGGTCTGAGTGGACCGCCACTCCCTGCAAAATCCACTGCTGTAATTACATTACATTACATTATTGGCATTTGGCAGACGCTCTTATCCAGAGCGACGTACAACAAAGTGCATACCCATAACCAGGGATAAGTTCGCTGAAAGACCCTAGAGGGAAGTACAATTTCAACTGCTACCTGTACAACAAAGATAAGGACAAGGGCCATTTTTTTTTTTTTTTTTTTTTTTTTTTGAACAAACAAACAAACAGAGCAAAAGTCACCAAAGTTAACTATCCAAACACTGCTTACCTAGCCAACTAAAATACTGATACACAAGTCACAGAGACAACAATTAAGGTTCACAGGGAGGTAGGGAGGGATGGGGAGAGGTGCTGTTTGAAGAGGTGTGTCTTCAGCTTGCGCTTGAAGGTGGGGAGGGATTCTATAGTTCTGACCTCAATTACCCGCGTGAGAGACACAGCCACAGTAAAAAAACGGGCGTGGTTCGCCAGAAGGGTTCCAGTAAGGAATTCTGGACTTTGAGTTGAGACGCTGTAAAGATACGGCCACTTAAGGAAACAATCTTTACATCTGGTTTTTTTTTACCCAACGGGCCATAAGGAAGCAGAGTTTGGCACACCTGGTTTAATAACGGACGTGTAAGTCAATAAGAACGTGGAAATACATTACATTACATTATTAGCATTTGGCAGAAGCTCTTATCCAGAGCGACGTACAGTTGATTAGACGAAGCAGGAGACAATCCTCCCCTGGAGCAATGCAGGGTTAAGGGCCTTGCTCAAGGGCCCAGCGGCTGTGCGGATCTTATTGTGGCTACACCGGGATTAGAACCACCGACCTTGCGTGTCCCAGTCATGTACCTTAACCACTACGCTACAGGCCGCCCTGTATGAGCAAGGAGGGGAATATCCACCCCCACCCCCCCCATCCTGCCTTCTCCCGCTTATCAAACAATATTCCACCCACCAGAGTTCATTCAACTCTTTGTTTACCGAGCGGCATCGTGTATAAACCGCACGGATACATCTCCCTTCCAGTAAAGGCAGGGAGCGCAGACAGCATTACTAGAACCTTAGTCCCTGCAGTGTTTTTACAGCATCATTTCCATCAGCAGAACATTTCAGAAATTCAAAAAAAAAAAAAAAAAAAAAAAATGAAGGCACACTTTTTGCCAAACAATGACCTGAATTAACTGCTTCCCTTATGGAGATGTGATATGTTACAATATATTGTACGTACTGTATGTAGCCTTTTGAATATATATACATACACACAGACACACACACATATATACACATATATATACACACATATACATATACATATATATAGACATATATACACACATATACATATACATATATATAGACATATATACACACATATACATATACATATACATATACACACACATATATATACACATATATATATATAAATGGTAAATGGTAAATGGTAAATGGCAGGCATTTATATAGCGCCTTTATCCAAAGCGCTGTACAATTGATGCTTCTCATTCACCCATTCATACACACACTCACACACCGACGGCGATAGGCTGCCATGCAAGGCGCCGACCAGCTCGTCAGGAGCATTTGGGGGTTAGGTGTCTTGCTCAGGGACACTTCGACACAGCCTGGGCGGGGGATCGAACCGGCAACCCTCCGACTGCCAGACGACTGCTCTTACTGCCTGAGCCATGTCATATATATATATATATATATATATGTATATGTGTACAACACAGCACTTTTAAAGAACTATACATACAGTCATATGTGATATGTGAGTAATATTTTGTATATTTGCATATAGAAGGGCCGCCTGTAGCCTATTGGCTAAGGTACATGACTGGGACCCGGAACGTTGATGGTTCAAGCCCCGGTCATCCATGCGGCCGTTGGGCCCTCAAGCAATGCCCTGAACCCCACATTGCTGTCATATACATAAGTCTAATCAACTGGAAGTCCCTTTGGACAAAAGCATCAGCTAGATAACAAATCATACTGACACAGTATTTTACTTCCAGGGCATTTTCAGAAGGTTAAATTCCACTGGCATATTAGGGTTCATTAGTGAAAGGAGCCAAAAAAACTGGCCTGTCAGCCCTGACACAAGCTTCCAGAGAGCCAGGGGGGGCAGATGGTCCCGGGCCCCAGTCTGGAGGTCTTAACCTTCTTCCCTCACCCCTGGGACCCCAGGGACCCCAGGGAGCCCAGGGAGCCCGTCTGCCACAGGCATGGCCCTCGGCCCTCGCCATGGCGATGCCAATGAGTGACATCCCCACTGCCTCAGCTGAGCCGAGCCTGGAGCTCACTCCCTCCAACCCCCGCCCACCACCTCCCCTGACATTTTATTCTCTAAACCAGGGGTGCAAAACTCCATTCCTGAAAGGCCTTTGTGTGTGTGTGTGTGTGTGTGTGTGTGTGTGTATGTGCGTGTGTTATGGGTGTGTTATTTGTATGTGTGTGAGCGTGTGTGCGTTTGTGTGTGTGTGATATATGTACATGTGTTATGACTTATTTCTGTGCATGTGTGTGTGTGTGGGTGTGCGTGTGTGCATGTGTGTGTGTGTGTGTGTGTGTGGGTGTGCATGTGTGTGATATGTACGTGTGTGTGTGTTTGAGTTTGTGGGTGTGTGATGTATGTACGTGTGTTATGGGTGTGTTATCTCTGTGTATGTGTGTGTGAGTGTGTGTGTCTGTGAGTGTGTGGGTGTGCATGTGTGTGCGTGTGGGTATGCATGCTTGTGATATATGTGCGTGTGAGTGTGTTTGAGTTGTGTGTTGGGTGTGTGATGTATGTACGCGTGTTATGGGTGTGTTATTTCTGTGTGTGTGTGTGTGTGTGTATGCGTGTTGGTTTTCAGTTGTTCTCTTTAATTGCTTTAGCTAAATTTTCTAAACAGCTGTACACCTAACACCGTCATTCTGTATATCGGACCACAAGGAAACATTTTCACCAAGGATACAGCTGTAATTGATGACTACATCAAAAAAGCAAGACCAAAAAAAAAAAAAAAAAAAAAATTACAAAAAAAAGTCATCTTAATGATGTAATTAAGAGCAGGAGTTGGCACCACATCGCAGGCCTGATTAGCGCCAGGGAAAAGCAGGGGGTGCTTTAAATTCACATTTTTGTCATCCTGCCTGCTCTCCGCCCTCTTTGTTCTTTTCACTGCAATCTCCCTTGGGGGGCACCCCCACCGAACCCCCCCACCGGCGCTGTGCCACACACACCCCTCTTTCCCCACTAACAGCTGCTCAATTATCTCCACGGCGACCGTCAGAGGAGCACCGCCCGCTTTGAATGTGTAAATGAATAATAGTAATAAAAGAAGAAAAAAAAAAAAAAAAAAGTGCTATTTTCCCTGGAGTGCCTTTCCCATTTTTAACATTCACCCTCCCAAAAACACTCCACCCAAGTCATTACGCTGCAGCGCAAAAACTACAGCCAAAAACTGCAAAACACGACCCCCCCCCCCCAGAAACCGGCTGGCGAAAAATGCGCTCCAGCTCGCCAAAATTTAATAAATCTTACCCCGCCTCAATCAGCGTCGCCTAACGCATAATGAACCAACGCTCACGGGACTGGACGGAACCCGGAGAGACGGGATCATTTGCACGCGCTTATGTGATGCAAATTGATGTATACACAGTAATGGAGAATTGGTTAGCCCTGTAACAGATAAACGCACAGGCAGACAGGGAAGTCCGTCTCTCACAGTGTGACCGTTTTTTTTAATTTTTTTTTTTTTATCCTGACCATGTTCCGTGTTATTTGATGATGACAGATATTATAGCTTCCCTGTAACAGCTCCTCTACTGAAACATTAACACCCATTCGGTTTCGTAAAAGTACGCCGTGCCTTCAATAAACGAGTGCACCTGTGCCCGTCTCGATGCACTCAAGCAGGGAACGATCTCAACACAAGTAAATGTTAAGTACGGGCCCTTAACACCGCACACAGAGCTCTTCGCGGTGAGATCCATTAGCGGTAAAGGTTAACTCTCTGTGAAGTGTTACATAGGCTGCCCCCGTGGGTGTGATTGAGCAATGTGGACGTGACGTGACAATTATTTCACACACGAATTTATGAAATCCAATCCAGGAACACGAGAAACCTGCATGCTTTTCGCGCATTGTATACATTAAATTCCAAGATTACAACACTTTTGCGCACGGTTACACGCAGAACCGCGCAATGTCATAACAGCAGAGCAGGCTGTGCGCTATTGTCTAGGCTAGTCTATGAGGAGACGGCTTGAAATAACCGGTATAAATATGCTACTGATATACCGGTATACTGTATTACAGTAGGCTATACTGACGACCGCCACACATCAACAACTTGAATGAATTAAGTCATGTCATCACTGAGATCTCGCCGCCTGGACAAAGAATTACTGTTCATGTCTCAAGCACAGTGCAACACTTTCAGTCCACGCTGAACCGACACTGTCCTTTCAGGTTTCGTTCTTTAGAAAAAAATAAAATAAAAAAACGACAAGCAACGAAATCCACGCACGTCTCCTTCCAACAGTGATATCGGGAGGGGGGGGGGTATGCGTGCAAGTTCAGCGATTCCATACGTGTGTATTGGCAATTTGGGCACCGCAAAACGCATTTGCAGTAGCCTACAAACGTGCCAGTGCTTTTCATCCACCACGCCGTCCACCTTACTCCATACCGTGCCTGGGGTATTAGCCGCAACTGATTTAGCAGGTGCCGGCGCGAGCGATGAAGCGACGAGGCAACGACACAACGCACAACACGCAACTAATTTAGCTAAATATGAGGGAGGGGGGCGGACAAAATTAGGAGGATTACCTTCTCCTTTGACGCTCTCTTCTCGAGGTAACCCTCGTGGTAGCAGGCGGGCAGCTGCGACCGCGGTCGCCCCGCGCGCTTTGTGGATGTCGTGGCCGCCATGAAGAGCCGCAAACTCGGGAGCAGCGGGACAAAGGGATGCCTCTCAACTGTAGACTAAAGTAACAGGGGCAATGCCTCGCCTTCCCCCCTGCCCGCACCCCCGACTAAGAACCAACGGTAACGTTTAAAACTAAATAATGTTTTTGTGTCTGATCTACGTGCAAAAAGCAAAAAAAATGTTACGGTTTTGACCGAAACTACACCAGACTAATTGTCAGTTGTTAATTGGATGAAAACACGTGACTGAAAAAAAAATCTCCAGTTCAGATGCTTAAATCTGCCGATGAAACGTAAGAATGCGTACTAGGCATTATGCTACTTGGTGAGTCAGACAAGGAGACTCGAACAAAGAGCTTATTAAAACACTATCCTTTGTATGACATTGTTTTGCTTCTTTCATGCACTAGCCTATTCTGCCTAAAGCGACATTTTGCTTTCAGCGCTGTCAACGGATAATGAAAAATCCCATCAAAAATACTCAGGTTATATTTCTGCCCGTAAGATTCACTCCTATTGAACGCGTCTGCCAATCTAAGCAGGTGTTTACTACGAGTTCACGCCCACTGCGGTCGCCGATTGGTCCGTCGACGCTTCGCTGACACGACGCCAGCAAATTCCCTCGCCTGCCCGATATATAGTCTGAATATGCGCCCACGCCGCGACGGCTGGTGTGGCGCTACATCAGCTGAAGTTGGCAAATCTGACTTTAGGGAATTTACCCATCCACAAAGATCAGGCAGGCTGAAAAATATACAAAGCAGTAGTCAAGCACATTTTCGCTACTTTACGTTACTTTTGAATAGGCAGCATAGTTAAAGCAAGGGAAACTTAATGAGTTTATTGGAGGACTACTCTTAAATAGTGGTACCCAAATTCGGTCCTGGGCCCCCCTGTGTATCTGTGTATGCCGGTTTTAATTCCAACTACAATCGCAATCCCAGAACACAATCTGTTCATTTTTATTAAGTACTTTTCGTGCTTAGATGGATTATATACCCTCTTATGCCACATTGCCAGAAATATGTATGCATGCTGTGCACAAATAATTAATTTTACTGGTTCATATTGTGCTACAAATAGCAAACAATGACATAACAATGTTAATAGGCTATGAAAGGGGGAACAATTAAGTTAAACTCCTGTGTCTGGGAGCCTAATTAGGAATCCATTGATTAACCCAAGTCTTTCATTTGATCCAGAAACCTTACCACTTATGTAATGGTTTGCAATTCAGCACAAAAATCCCAATATGAACCTGGGAATTTAATTCCTGGCACGAATACCTCTTTTCTGACATGTGGTTTATGAGAATTAATAAATAATCCACTCTAAGCACGAAATTAATTTAAAATTAATAGCATGTTAAAATTCTGGGATTTGCAATTGTGGTTGGAACCAATAACCAGCATACACGTGCACTGGGAACCAGTGCTATAAACGGGGGAGAAATGGGGGCAAATTGTCCCATGCGGAGAAATGGCGAAGACGAAGATAAATTGTAAACACAGGCCGACACAACGTGCAGTGCACAGCATGCGCAGATAACGCTTCGCATGAATAATACAATCTACGTAATTAACTGGAACTGATAAAATAGCCACCCCGCCTGCACATGTTCTGTCAGCAGGACATTTCGACGACTCCACACACGCCTGCTCAAAGTACAGTGAAATGCAGAGGGGTATAAACAAGTTCACCTGACATCTCGCCCAGAGCTTTGATGACGACGTCGCTGTATTGTGTTCCTAGCGCGTGAGAGTAAAAAAAAAAAAAAAAAGGGGAAACTTGTGCTTACCTCTCCCGCACGCGAAATAAAAGACCTGCGGACCTCGATTAAGATTCAGGAACTTACTCACCGGTTGCCGGAAAACCGATCCGGTGGCAACAGGACACAGCATTCATTAAGAGTAATTTTAAAAGCCACTACATATACTTCGTGTTGCGAAATGAAGCCGTACATATGTACGCGCGTATTTCCATACATGTGGCGGCCTCCCCGTACGCATGTGTGGACAGCGGTCGTTCGTGAAATGAATAGCTACGCATTGACGTTTTTCCGCGCTGTCAGCATATAAACTCGACGAAAAATCGATTCTGTCTGAAATCGCGCGCAGCAGACCTTGAGATAAGTCGAGCCATTAGATGAGAAGTGCCACACAATCTGGCCGTCGGCTAAGTAATACTTAGAATATCAGTCTAATGAGCAAGGTTAGACCTGGTTCACAACCGTAACCAACCGTTTTGATCAGGTGAACCACTTTACACTGAATATTTATGGTCATAATGAACAAAAATGAGTGCACGTCAACCCCGGAAAGCTCCCGGGAATTTGTCCGCTATTTTACTTCGTCTTTGGCCCGGAGAAGACCGATTTCTTCAGTGCCAAAAGCGAAAGCGACCGAAACTTCACAGCATGCGATCACAGACACAGAAGTAAACACCAGAATAAGGTTGTTCATTATTTATTTAAAGATGAAAAACAATGGAGCAAGACAGACTAAACGTACATTAATAAACGGAGAGCATACATAACAGAATATTGCAGTAATCGTCTTGTATTAATTCATAGCTTAAGCAAAAACAAAAGACAAAAAAGAAAAGAAAACTATTACAATGATAAAGCACATATCCAACTATTGTAACGTGATTATGAGTTGGAGTGTAATGTTACATGCAGGGTACAATTAATTTATAGAAAAAGATTTCTTCCAATATGTAATTTAATATTAAAAATAATACTATTAAGTATAACAGAATAACGCTTTATTGTCGTATCAAAAGATTCAGGTACTTTTTTTTTTTCCTTCTTCTGACGAGACCAAGATGAGCCCTTCTGTGTATGTAGTGTATCAATGGTGTGTGTAAACGCATGGCAAGCTTGTACACAGGTTGCCATGGTGAAGATTAAATAGAGCAATGTACAGTTTCTTAGAACCTTAGTAATTAGCTCGATGAGGAGGCATTCTGGGAATTATCCGATTGGTCCTTCCACTCCTGGGTATGGAGGTGGTATGCTAGCGTTTTCATGCAATCCCCCCGCCCTAAACATGCTCCCCACCCCCACCAAATTGCGCCCGGACCCTCATCAGAAAAACCCACAGTAATAAAAGTCTGAGAGGGTTAATAAAAACAGAAATGCATAAAGCATGTAAACATTACATTTTGTACAAAAACACTAAAGGTTAACATTTCGTTTTGTATTTTTAGGTTTTTTTTTATTTAAAAAAAAAAGGACATTTTAAGGGTTTTTTTTGGTGCTGAGCTGAGCGATACAGGCAGGAGGGAACGGGGAAAGATAAAAGTGATCAGTACTCAGCCCAAGGCACGTGTGCGTGTGTGTGTGTGTGTGTGTGTGTGGGGAAAGGGGGGTCTGTCTACATGCAAAGTCTGCAAGCGTGTGCGTGTAGGGTGGTCTGTGCAAAGTCTACGTGTGTATGTGTGTGTGTGTGTGTGTGTGCATGCAGTATGTGTAAACATGCAGCATGTATGCATGTGTATGTAACCAGGCATGCACGTGCACATGATCATATATACACGTTTTTGCATGCATGCGTGTGTGTGTATGTGTGTGTATGTGTTTGGAGCCAAGCCACATGGTCTGCCTGCAGACTGAGGGGGGGGGGGGGGGAGGGACAACACAGTGAGATGGACAAACAGCCGTCTGCAGAGATAGGCTGATACACGTCACATGACCAACAGCAACCATAGCAACCACACAGCAGTCTGCAGAGATTGGCTGAGAAATGTCACATGACCAGCAGCAACCATACACCCGTCTGCAGAGATAGGCTGAGATGCATCACATGACCCACAGTAGCCAAGGCAACTGTACAGCCACCTGCCATGATGGTCAGCCAACAGCAAGACAGCGCAGGCCCATCTGGTCCAATCGGCTGCCACCACGCAGCACCTGAACTCCGCCCATAATAACACACCCCTCTGCATTAAAACTCTGCTCAGCCTGCTGAGATTGGTGCATCTGCCTCGTCAATCAATCAATCAATCAACCAACCAGTGACGATTCACTTAAAGCAGAGCTCTCTCAGCCCCTGCCTGGCCTGCTCGGGTTCAGACCGGTTTAGACCGGTTTAGACCGGTTCAGACCGGTTCTATTCACTTTGGCACAGATCGGCTCAGCTCAACTCTGCTGCACATCTCTCATGTCCACCTCTGACACATTCTCCATCAACACACACACACACACACACACACACACACACACACACACACACACACACACACAGGGACACTGCCAGCAGTGCCATTCAGACAGACTCTCCCAGACGGATCAGTCAAATGCATTCAGATTAGATATTGCGTTACTCTATATATAATTACATTTTTTTACATGCTCCATTTCAAATCTCAGAATGGGAGGGGGGAAGGGGGTGTGCAGGTATATACATAAAAGCTGACACAGACAAACACAAACAGGCACACACA
This sequence comes from Conger conger, assembly GCF_963514075.1. NCBI lineage: Eukaryota > Metazoa > Chordata > Actinopteri > Anguilliformes > Congridae > Conger > Conger conger. The sequence goes on along the minus strand of NC_083764.1, from coordinate 63,263,017 downwards.
CACACAATACAAACACATGAAAGCAATCGCAGAACTCCCTTCTCTATACGAAAGGGTCAGTACTGCTGCTCACCAAGACAGAGAGAGAGAGAGAGACAGAGAGAGAGAGAGACAGAGAGAGACAGAGAGAGACAGAGAGAGAGAGAGAGAGAGAGAGAGAGCAAGGCCCCAGCGCCACCAGGGCGAAAGACCCACAGCCAATCAGCTGCACAGTTCACAACGAGAGCTCCAGGTGCAGTATAACTGCCCATAACACACACACACACACACACACACACACACACACACACACAGAGCGGCAGGCTGCAGGAGAACAGCCTGAGCTAAGCCAGCGAGCGCGTGTCTATTCTCTGAAGGGGCACAAATAATTTTAACCTTTTTTTTTTTTCTTTTTTTTTTCCTGCAGACTAAGAGCAGTCAATGTCACCGCCTGGCCAGCAGGGGGGGACAAAACCACTGATTACGACAACCGGTTAGGCTGCAATACCACACACATTACCACCGACAAACAATCCACCGTTAAAGAGTATGTTAGTAAGAGAGTGTGAGTTTGTAAGTGCGTGTGTGTGTGTGTGTGTGTGTGCCTGTCTGTGTGTGTGTGTGTGTGTGTGTGTGTGTGTGCGTGTGTGCGAACACACCTGTAGTGTTTCATGTCTTCCCTTTCTGGCTCTGGAATGTGATGATGTAACTTCTTTAAAACGGTCCAGGTGCTCAGGAATACGGGCACCTGTGACCATGACAACGGAAACGACGGAGACCAGGAGGAGGAAGAGGACACACCGGGGTCTTCTCTCCTCCTCCTCCTCCCTCCATCCCTCCCCCTCTCCTCTCCTCTCCTCCTCCTCCTCCTGCACCCCTTCAGTGCGACAGGGGGACCACCACTTCCACGTAGTTGAGCGGGAAGAATCCTGATTGGCCGTGCAGCGTGCCCTCGTACCAGTTCTCGTCGATCCGATTGGTCAGGTTGATGATGTCGCCCTCGCGGAGCCCAGCTCGCCCTCGTTCTCCGGGTCGAAGTCGTATAGCGCCTTGCAGCACGGCACCTGCTCCATCGACTGGGCTGTGTGTGGGGGGGGGGGATCAGAACCACAGAACGAGAGAAGGGGGGAATAAAGAGGGAGAGACGGGGAGATGGACAGAGAATGAGGGAAAGATGACGGTGTTAAGAGAGGAAGGGAGAGAGGGCGAGAAGGTGTAAGAGAGATAGAGAGCAAGGAAGAGGGGGGTAGTGATAGACACAGAAGATAAGAGGAAGGGAGAGAGAGAGAGAGAGAGAGAGGGGGGGGAGAAGAGAGAGTGAGTCCCTTCTCTTTCTGTAAGTCTGAACTACGAGGCCAGACTCGTGAGGGTTTGGTGCCCTCTGCTGGAGAAGCCCAGGAACTGCACGCCGAGCACGGAACCGTGGAGACCCCCTACGCCCAAAGCGGCTGTGTCAGAAACGCTCCGCTTGCTCCCTATATCGCCCGCCAACCAGGGTGTCAGCCATCTGCTTTTCATACCAACCAATCGCTGCACCAGCTGATCTCACCGATCGACACACCAACAACCAGAGAAAAGGGAGCCGATTGGTGGAATGAGCCGGTGGAGTGACACTGTATAAAAACCCAGCAGACTCTTGGCCCTCTCTGCCACATTACCGGGCACCCCTGAACTAGGGGGTCAGCCAACTCCTCGCTAATGGCCGACACCTTGGTGAGCCCACTTCACAGGGGAACTATTTCGGACACAGCCAGG
>NC_083764.1:63228783-63251283 GCF_963514075.1 Conger conger | reverse complement strand
AGCGCTATGCTATTCCCTATTAGCATTATGCTATTCTCTCATTAGCACAATGTTATTAACCCAACACCCATTATCACTATGCTATTCCCCCACCAGTCGGCACTCATGCGACACTATTCCCCATCAGTCTGCACTAGCACTATGCTAATCTCCCATCAGTCTGCACTAGCACTATGCTAATCTCCCATCAGTCTGCACTAGCACTATGCTAATCTCCCATCAGTCTGCACTAGCACTATGCTAATCTCCCATCAGTCTGCACTAGCGCTATGCTATTCACCCTTATGCTCTGTACACGCAATGCTATCCTCTGCAGTAAGACCTTGCCAGACCTTGCCCCTTGCCCCTACATCTCTACCTACACACAGGCAGTTCTCCTCTAAATTCGTCTGAATTCCTTCCACAGACAGATTCCGCTGCCCTGCTTCCTCATGGGAAAATGTCCCTTCCTCAGCAGAAGAGAAATGAACGTGTACAAGAGGGCGTCTGTTCCGCCACAATCGCCCATCTCACAGCCAGAGAGCATCAGCACAATATGAGAGCTCAGTTCTGCCTGCAAGCAGACGGTTTCTGCTTCAGCGCTGCCATCTCTACATGGGAAACCACAGCACAGACACATTCCCCCTGTGCTCTACCTTATGCATCTACAGCAGGGAGGACCCAACCTGTCCCTGAACGAAGACATCCTCATCGTCTGACGCAAATCTTCCCGCACACACACACTCTCTCACTCTCACTCACCCACACACACACACACACACACACTCACTCTCACACTGTCTCTCACACTCTCTCACACACTCTCTCACACACTCTCTCACACACTCTCTCTCACACTCTCTCACACTCTCTCTCACACTCTCTCATACACTCTCTCACACACTCTCTCACACACTCTCTCACACACTCTCTCTCACACTCTCTCTCACACTCTCTCTCACACTCTCTCTCACACTCTCTCTCACACTCTCTCTCACACTCTCTCTCACACTCTCACACACTCTCACACACTCTCACACACACTCTCACACACTCTCTCTCACACTCTCTCTCACACTCTCTCTCACACTCTCTCTCACACTCTCTCTCACACTCACACTCTCTCTCACACTCACACTCTCTCTCACACTCACACTCTCTCTCACACTCTCTCTCACACACTCTCTCACACACTCTCTCACACTCTCTCACACTCTCTCACACTCTCTCTCAGACGGGTTGGATGTTAGACCACGGGACGGTGTATGGCTTTAGTGAAATGATTGTGCAGCTGTGCACAGGGTCTCAGAAGAGAGGCATTGCTGCAGCCCCATCAGACCACAGTACAGAGTAACGGCCAAAAGATCCACACTGAGCTACAACATCACACAATAACACGCCAGAAGAGCCTCGGGTGAAAAACACACCGCAGTTATACAACTTTAAAAGCAAAGGCGTCAACTTTCTACCTTTTATAAGCCAAATAAAGACAGACAAAGGATGGGAAATCTGTGAAAACAATATTTCACCTGACCTGGGACGGATCTAGAAAGGACTTGTGGAGGGGGAAAAATATGAGAGGGCCCACACGCAGGCCCACACGCACGCACGCACAGACACACACACACACTCACACACACACTCTCTCGCACGCACAGACACACACTCACACTCACACTCACTCACACTCTCACACTCTCACACTCTCACACTCTCACACTCTCACACACACACACACACACACACACACACAGTGTTTCCCACAGGGCCGGACTGGGGGGTTGGGGAGGTGACCGCCTCAAAAAAAGCATCTGACTTAAGTGTTTTAGTCTTGTAATAAGAGTTTTTTTTAAAAAGGTAGAAAATATTAGCTTCTTGTAGGTTGCCCTACTGGCAACTCCTGTAGTCAAACGGTCTCACCTCTCTGACATTTGGTTTTGTATTATTTAGCAAAAAGACTCCGAGAGGAGTCGGGAGTATTCTGAGATATCACAGGGTCATGACCCCAGTTTAAGGTGCTCCAGGACACTGCAGACCCACTGCAGACTCACTGCAGACCCACTGCAGACACACAGCTACAGACCCACTGCAGACACACAGCTACAGACCCACTGCAGACACACAGCTACAGACCCACAGCTACAGACGCACTGCAGACACACAGCTACAGACCCACAGCTACAGACAGACTGCAGACACACAGCTACAGACCCACAGCTACAGACAGACTGGAGACACACCGGAGACACACCGGAGACACACTGCAGACAGACAGCTACAGACCCACAGCTACAGACCCACTGCAGACACACAGCTACAGACCCACTGCAGACACACAGCTACAGACAGACTGGAGACACACCGGAGACACACTGCAGGGCACTGGAGACACACCGGAGACACACTGCAGGGCACTGGAGACACACCGGAGACACACTGCAGGGCACTGGAGACACACCGGAGACACACTGCAGGGCACTGGAGACACACCGGAGACACACCGGAGACACACTGCAGGGCACTGGAGACACACCGGAGACACACCGGAGACACACTGCAGGGCACTGGAGGCCCAGCTGGGTCGGTGTAAAGGCACAGTCAGGCGTGCGCTTCAGTGGTGTACAGTTTCAGGGTCCCCGGAGCGGCTGCATATTTCACATACCCGCCGCGGTCCCTTCCTGCGCGGCCGGTTAACCGTTAACAGGCACCTGCCGCGGGCGTGCCGGGCGTCAGGCCTGTAGGGGGGGCGGGGGGGAGGCCCAAACCGTGCTGGCCGGAAAAAGGAGAAAGCAGCCAAGGAAGTGGAAATGGAAAAAATAAGAGGATAAAAAGAGAAAAAAATGGAAAAGGAAAAGGAAAACATCCCCAGAAGGAAAAAAAGGTTTTAGACAGGCATCCTCAAAGCAAAACCAGAGGAAACCTGACCCACATAGAACAACCTTCACTCCTAAAAATGTGCTTGCTAACCGTTTCTCATGTCTAGCGAGACGGCTAAAACGTACGAGTCATCCGCCCGGCCTTTAAGCCGGAGCGACTCTCATACAGGAGTGGATTTCACACGGGACCCAAGCAAACACAAGAGGTAGGGACAGACCACGCTACGCCCATGCAGACGCTACGGTCCAGGTGCTCACGGGTTTGTATTTGTGTATAGAAATAAACTACACTGTATTACATAGTCATACAGATCTACTGCACAGCTAACAGCTAACAGCTTACAGCTTACCATGTTATTCCTTGGCTACAATTCTATAGCGCATTAGCATTTTGTCAGAAGCATTAATTGGATTAACTGCATTGAGTTCTTCTCACACTGCATAGAGGACCGTGCTGCTACAGAAAGGAGGTGACCACGCAGGATGTGGACGGCGGAGCTGTGAATGTGTGGCTGTGTTTGAGCACGGAGCTGCTGAGAGAACACAAGGCCTGGTAACACACCGGGGCCAGACTGAGACAGAGACACAGACAGTCTACAGAGACAGACTACAGAGACACAGACAGTCTACAGAGACAGACTACAGAGACACAGACAGTCTACAGAGACAGACTACAGAGACACAGACAGTCTACAGAGACAGACTACAGAGACACAGACAGTCTACAGAGACAGACTACAGAGACACAGACAGTCTACAGAGACACAGACAGTGTACAGAGACAGTGTACAGAGACACAGACAGTGTACAGAGATAGTTATAGACCACAGAGACACAGAGAGTCCACAGAGACAGGTATAGACTACAGAGACACAGACAGTCTACAGAGACAGGTATAGACTACAGAGAAACAGGCAGTCTACAAAGACAGGTATAGACTAAAGAGACACAAGCAGTCTACAGAGACAGGTATAGACTACAGAGACACAGACAGTCTACAGATACAGACTACAGAGACACAGACAGTCTACAGAGACAGGTGTAGACTACAGAGGGCGGCCTGTAGCGTAGGGCTTAAGGTACATGACTGGGACCCGCAAGGTCAGTGGTTCTAATCCCGGTGTAGCCACAATAAGATCCGCACTGCCATTGGGCCCTTGAGCAAGGCCCTTAACCCTGCATTGCTCCAGGGGAGGACTGTCTCCTGCTTAGTCTAAACAACTGTACGTCGCTCTGGATAAGAGCGTCTGCCAAATGCCATTAATGTAATGTAATACAGAGACACAGGCAGTGTACAGAGACAGACTACAGAGACACAGGCAGTGTACAGACTGACAGGTATAGACTACAGAGACACAGGCAGTGTACAGAGACAGACTACAGAGACACAGGCAGTGTACAGAGACAGACTACAGAGACACAGGCAGTGTACAGACTGACAGGTATAGACTACAGAGACACAGGCAGTGTACAGACTGACAGCTGGGTGATGATCATGAAGAGGAACAGCAGGAGAGTCTCAGGCTCCAGACCACTGCAGAACAATGAGATACAGGTAGGTCTGATTCCTGCTTCTGTCACCACTAACCACATGAAACTGACAGCAACCTACAGACGCATGCGTACGCACACGCACGCACGCACGCACGCACGCACACACACGCACACACGCACACACACACGCACACACACGCACACACACGCACACACACGCACACACACGCACACACACGCACACACACGCACGCACACGCACGCACACGCACGCACACACACACACACACGCACACACACACACACACGTCTCTCTCTCACACACACACGCACGCACACGCACGCACACGCACGCACACGCACGCACACGCACGCACACACACGCGCGCACACACACACACACACACCCCCACCTGCACAGACACACCACCAGAGTAGCCATTGTTCAATTCACAAAGTTCTTCAGTTGCTTCTGAAGAACTTTGCAGCCTGACAGCTGAAGCACCCAATGATCACCGATCAGCATCATATCATAGTATGAGGATCTATACACTGACTGAGCACTTTATTCTCTCTCTCACACACTCACACACACACACGCACTCACACTGCGTAGCTCTGACACTCAGCCAAGTCTGAGCAGCCTCAAACACAGAGGAGAGAGAGAGAGAGAGAGAGAGAGAGAGAGAGAGAGAGAGAGAGAGAGAGAGAGAGAGAGAGAGGGACCGGGGGAGAGGGAGAGAGAGAGGGGGGAGAGGGAGAGAGAGAGATGGAGAGTGAGATAGACAGAGAGTAAGAGGGAGATTGAGGGAGATAAAAAGATGGAGGGAAAAATGGAGGAACAGAGGGAGAAGGAAAGAGGGAGAGAGGGAGAAAGATAGATGGTGAGAAAGATGGAGGGAGAAGGATAGAGGGAGGGACAGAGGATGACAGAGGGACAGATGATGAATGGTTGAGGAATCCGGACTGGGCACTACAGCATAGCACACATTCCAGACCAGACACTGCCTCACACCCCTCAAACAACACACAGATCAACAACACACAGACCAACAACACACAGACCAACAACACACAGATCAACAAACACACAGATCAACAAACACACAGATCAACAACACACAGATCAACAACACACAGATCAACAAACACCACAAACCATTATGCTACATACTCCACCCTAAAGATGCCAGAACACACCCTGCAGGACACTTTTGTACCAATACCTAAAACTAAATTCTGACTCAAAACCTTTCTTTCAGGGCATTGTTATGCTTGTGCTTGTGACAGTCGTAGGTGTTGGCCAGAGAACCGGCTTAAAGTTTAACCAGCATCAAAACATGCCTTTCATTTCAGTGTGTGAGACAGGTTTGGGGCGAGGCCTGGTGAGCACAGTCTTCACTAATGTGTCGGAGAGCAAACAAAGCCGGGTACAGACCCTGCACAGGCCACGTCTGTAATGTCCCCCGCACAGGGCCCCTCAAAGTCCCCTGCACAGGGCCCCTCAAAGTCCCCCGCACAGGGCCCCTCAAAGTCCCCCGCACAGGGCCCCTCAAAGTCCCCCGCACAGTCAGACTCTGAACAGTCACGTTCTCTAAACAGTCAGTCACGTTCTCTAAACAGTCACGTTCTCTAAACAGTCAGTCACGTTCTCTAAACAGTCAGTCACGTTCTCTAAACAGTCACGTTCTCTAAACAGTCACGTTCTCTAAACAGTCAGTCACGTTCTCTAAACAGACAGACTCTAAACTCTAAAGACAGACTCTAAACAGTCACAGTGACACAGCAGGACTGACGGACCTGTGTGACACACCTCTTCCACCTGCAGCAGCTCACTCCACACCCAGAAGCTGGGTCAGCTGCGTCAGCTGCGTCCAGACTCCCAGCTACTGAGCAAACGCACGTATCTCAGGTTCTACAAGATGGCCGCCCCCACCGCGCTCAGGCCTCACTGCACCGGGAGACGATTCTGCTCTCTGCCCAAAAACACTGCTGCAGCGGACAAGCTGTCCCCTTTCAGAGAAATACATGCACCATCAGGGCGGCCTGTAGCGTAGCGGTTAAGGTACATGACCGGGAACCCGCAAGGATGGAGGTTCGCTGGGCCCTTGAGCAAGGCCCTTAACCCTGCGTTGCTCCAGGGGAGGATTGTCTCCTGCTTAGTCTAATCAACCGTACGTCGCTCTGGATAAGAGCATCAGCAAAATGCCATTAATGTAATGTAATATATTTCAGACACTTACAAGCAAGCCCAGGGCTGTGGGCCGCAGTGTCGGCGGGCGTGTGCTTCAGCCGTGCGCTCCACCGCCTGACTGAACCGTGCAGGTGAAATAGCAGGTGAAATAGCAGGTGAAATAGCAGGTGAAATCAGGTGGTGTAGGGCACGGTAGGAGCGAACGCCTGCAGACACTGCGGCCCGCAGGACGTGGAGTTGATCCGCGTAGTGCCGATTTAGACTCGAATTCAAAATGCGAAACTATGACAAGGCCCTAGTATAGCCACACACCACGGCGTAGGGCGGCCTGTAGCGTAGCGGTTAAGGTGCATGACTGGGACACGCAAGGTCGGTGGTTCTAATCCCGATGTAGCCACAATAAGATCCGCACAGCCGTTGGGCCCTTGAGCGAGGCCCTTAACCCCGCGTTGCTCCAGGGGAGGATTGTCTCCCGCTTAGTCTAATCAACTGTACGTCGCTCTGGATAAGAGCGTCTGCCAAATGCCATTAATGTAATGTAATGTAATGTGTCACAAAACGCTCTGTTACAGGACGGATGACGCAGACCTGGAACACGACACCAACACCAGAGCTGGCCTGGGGAGACAGCACGCCTACCTCTCAGCCGCTCGGAAACAGGGCACTGAACACTGCGCCCAGCCGATCCCGCAGGGGGGGTCAACGTTCAATGTTCAGATGTGAACTGGTGAACTGCGGGACGGGGAAGAGATGGAAGGAAGGAGGGAAAGAGGAAAGGGAAATGGAGCGAGAGAGGGACCGGAGGACGAGAGAGATTCGGGGTTTTGACAGGAAGTGGCTTCTGCACGGTAAGATGGGGCAGCCTTCCTCCCTCGCTACCCAAATAAGAGAGGTATTGGTGCGTCTAAAAGAGGGGGCTTTAAAGGGTGATTTTGGGATTCCCCCACTACTGAGTAATGTGTTTCCAGAGTCACTGTGAGCAAGTTTGACTCACATATTTCACAACGGACATCACCGTGATGTCACCAGCGATTGTGATCTGAAGTGAACTTTAAACACCCCCCCGCCCCCCCACCCCCATCTCTCCTTGCATCTCCTCCTCCCCCCTCACCAGCAACAATCTGGCCCGCTGCCCAACAGGAAGTGGTGGTGGGGGGGGGATTGCAGCTCTTTCCTGCTGAGCTCAGCAAGGGGAGAGTGGTCTGAAAAACCTTTTTATGTGCGTCTACCCAGGCGACACGCACGCAAGCCAGATTCGCTCGAAAACAAAAAAACACAACGCACTCAGACGGTTTCTCTCCCATTACACTCCGCTGCATTATATACACAACAGTCATTTAGCAGACGCTCTTATCCAGACAGACGTACAAGTGTAAATTCAAGTATAAAGCAGAACCAGGGACCTGAAAAGTGCGCTGAAAACCCGAGAGGGAAGTGCAGTTCTAGGTGCTGCAGTGATCAGACAGATTAAAAACTTGAACCCTTGTAGAATAATCAGATAAGTTCACCACAGTAGCAGCACCACAGTTTTGGCAACAGGAGAAGCGCTCCAGAGAAGCACAACTCGAAACGAAACGTCGAGCGTTAGCGTACGCCACGGAGCCGAAGCTCGTGAAACCCACCCGCGCGGCTCAGAACCAAGACGGAGGCCGTCCCGTGTTCGGCCCAACGAGGGAGAGGGTACGGACAGCAGCACGCAACCGGGGGGGGCGAGGGTTCGAATCCCAGGTGGGTTTAACGGTTGGGATTAAATAGGCTGGCCTGTAGCGTAGTGGTTACGGCAGATGAACAGACAGACTCTAAACTCTAAACAGACAGACTCTAAACAGTCACGTTTTTTGAACAGTCACAGTGCAGGACACGCAAGGTCAGTGGTTCGATCCCTGGTGTGGCCACAATAAGATCCGCACAGCCGTTGGGCCCTTGAGCAAGGCCCTTAACCCTGCATTGCTCCAGGGGAGGATTGTCTCCTGCTTAGTCTAATCAACTGTACGTCACTCTGGATAAGAGCATCTGCCAAATGCCAATAATGTAATGTAACGTAATGTAAAATAGAAAAAACATGGATTAAAAACTATTGACAACAAATAAAAGGGCTGCTCCTTCTTATTCAACTAAGTGCAGAAACAGAGGGGAAAGCACTCCATTTGAGCAAATCGCACGCCAGCAAATCTGGAAATGGCATCACATTAAGCTTTGATACGTCTGTGCAGCATTCATAAGGACTGCAGAAAGGAAAGGCTTAGTAACGCTTATCCGCACTGTTATCACCACCACAGAGGCACACAGAGCTGTTCCTAACCCAGAGCTGGCCCTCGCAGGCTCCAACACTCACTCGTACACGTTCCCCTTTTGAACACCCAGGGGTTAAGTGTGGCTGAGCTTTCCGCCAAAGTCCACACCCAAAAATGCCTAAAACGTCCAGCTATGTAGTTACACTGGCCTGTATCAGCGGTATTTAACTGCATAACTACATTATATCAGCGATATCCAGCCGTAAACTACATTATATCAGCGATATCCAGCCGTAAACTACATTATATCAGTGATATCCAGCTGTGTAAAATACATTATATCAGTGATATCCAGCTGTGTAACTACATTATATCAGTGATATCCAGCTGCATAACTACATTATATCAGTGATATCCAGCTGCATAACTACATTATATCAGCGATACCCAGCCGTAAACTACATTATATCAGTGATATGCAGCTGTAAACTACATTATATCAGTGATATCAGGCTGCATAACAACATTATATCAGTGATATGCAGCTGTAAACTACATTATATCAGTGATATCAGGCTGCATAACAACATTATATCAGTGATATGCAGCTGTAAACTACATTATATCAGTGATATCCAGCTGTAAACTACATTATATCAGTGTTGCACAAAAACCTTCCATCTTGTCTGGAACAGCAAATTATGGTTCAGTTACACATGGTTTTGAAAGCATCCGTTCTGTTATGAAGTGGTGTGAGAACAGATCAACTCCACCCAGCTCTGCTCATTTTCCTGCAGCTCCTCTGCAAGCCCTTACAGACATTACACACTTATCCAGAGCGACGTACAGCAAAGTGCATACCTGTAACCAGTCTGCTAATAATGAGACACAACAATGCTGCAAACTTTATTAGCCGCAGTTACAGAGACAGAGACAGAGACAGAGACAGAGACAGAGACAGAGACAGAGACAGAGACAGAGACAGAGAGAGAGAGAGAGAGAGAGAGAGGAGACAGAGACAGAGAGAGAAACAGAGAGAAAGAGAGACAGAGACAGAGACAGAGATAGAGACAGAGAGAAAGACAGAGAGAGAGAGAGACAGAGACAGTTACAGCCTGTACAGAACTTTCAATATCTGTGCTGTGAACAAAAAAAAAGGCAAAACACGAAAGGAGGTTTTGCATGACACTGGCGGTATGAAAATGTTCTGGTGGAGAAGCGGCTCTGGAACAGACAGCCAATGAACCGCACACGCTGTAACGCAGTAAGAACAGCGGTGTCGAGGCGCGCTCATAACAATGCTGAGAGAGACCATTAATGGATGCTTTACAGCGCAGGATCTTTATCCGACAGGGGATAATCTTTCCACCGCAGCGACAGTCCACTAACTTAGCCAACGCACAAAAATCTACAGAAATGACAGCAGAGGTGGGAAGTCCAGGTTCGGAAAGTAAAAGTCCTCCCCAGTGCTTTGTTCCAATCACCTGGATTTGCTAATTAACACAGTTCTTCAGCCAGGAGGTAGAGCCAATTAGCCATATCAGCTGGCTGAGTTCAGGGGTGGGAGAAACACAGGGCAGGACTTTTACTTTCTGGCCCCTGGACTTTCCACCTCTGAAACGCAGTGTTAGGACGTATATCCAGAAGACATGGCAGCCAAACAAGTTTGAGTCCCTTTCATTCGACCTGTGACGCTAATTAGCTAATGAGCTCATTTTCATCTGCAGCCCCTAACCTGCATGTCTTTGGGCTGTGGAAATCGGAGTACCTGGAGGAAACCCCGCACAGACACGAGGAGAACCTGCAAACTCCACACCGAAAGGCCCGGACGGGGCTCAAACCCAGGACCTTCTTGTTGCGAGGCAACAGTGCTACCCACGGCGTCCCCGTGCCACCAAACTTGTTACCAAATAAACGAGATGCACTTTAAAAACGGGGTAGCTATGGGTATGGGTATCTATGGCTTCACCTTGTGCCTGGTGTCACCAACCTCAGCCCAGACAAGAGCTGCACTCATACCCCCCAGGCAAGGTTTTTCCACATCAGCCACTGTGACAAACACCCAGAGATCCACACAGATAGCAGGGAAAATATAACCCGTGGGTATGGGGAAACTGTTCGGACAGATAACGGCAGATAGTAGTGCTTTTAAGGTTACAGTGGTATTTTTCCAGTTAATGTTCTAAGCGAACATCTTCTCACCTATTAACTCTCACCTCTCCACGCTGTACCTTGACTCCTCTGCGGGAGTCCACCAATCTATTGTCACTCGTTTTTCCACCTGTCTCTATCTTTAGCCCCTTGTTGTATCTTGTGCCTTAATCTAAGACTTTTGAATTGGTATTTGTCTCAAGTCTTTTGTACTGCTGTTCCTGAAGTTGTACTGTCTCGGTATGGTAGTTACAGACTGGACCCGTCTACCCTGTGAACTAGACTTATGTTCGTGGCTTTGCAAGCGATGTGAATCTTACTGTATTACCACCGGGTAGTGGAAAGACAAACAAGATGGACACTGGAGATCAAGAAATCGGATAGGTGTGGATGCGTGGATGTGGATGTGTGTGTGTGTGTGTGTGTGTGTGTGTGTGTGTGTGTGTGTGTGTGTGTGCACGCTTGTGTGTGTTGGGAGTTGTCACAGTTTCTATCCTCAGCAATGATACAGCAGTAATTATGCAGACTAAATCTCTCGGTCCTTAGACACGCTAATTTTTCGTCCATTAATCTCCCTAAATTCAGTGAAACTGCAGAGACTCTCCTCAAGGCTGAACAGACCCATTCAAGAAAACTGTACTTCTCCAAGCAAGTAGGCTAGATGTATCATTTTCACAGAATGTAACAAAAAAAATGGTGGATTTTGTTTTTAATTTGAAACAATGTCATCATTATACATTCACTTCCTCTCAGTACAGTATAGTTTACAGTATTTTTTTTTTTTTCTTCTTAGGTCAAGTCTGAGAAAGAGGATTTGAAAAGAGAGAAACACAGCTTTAATGTTACAGTGGCAGCAACGTTACATTAACTCAACATGGCAGGAAACGTAGGCGCGGTGTACGATTATAGGGCACAATGCCGTAATAACAAATTTACACCCACAACAGCAGACGTCACTCAGTATTCCTCAAAGCGCTCAGAAGAACCAGTCAAACCACAGTAGTAAAAAAAAGGGGGGGGCGGGAAAGAGCAAGTTATTCCTTATTTAGGGGGCAATTGGTAATTATCAAATTAATATAAATTAAATAGAGCGACTAGGTCCAAGTTACACTAACTACATCACAAATACATAACTTACTGTACGTTAGAGGGAAGTAAATAAAAAAAAATAAAAAAACCTCTGCCTAAATTCGTTGAGGGTTTTCCCGACCTCAAAAATAGAGTTCGTTGTGCTTTTAAATAGGCTAAAAACAAACGCTGAATGGCATTTTAGCAACCGAGCTTGAAAATGCTAGCGTGGAAATTGGCAGACGTTTGCTACTAGCTGGGCTGACTACGTCACCACTTCAGTGAGAGCACAACAGCCGCACTTAAATAGACAAATATCATACAAGACATAGCTAACCATTACTGAAAGCAGACCGAGAACCCACACAGATTCAAAAGCTTTGTTAACAGTAATCGCAAGTTTAAAAAACTTGGAGATGTGTACTAGCGCTAGACAGTAAGCAAACTGGCAAATTCTTGACCGTTTGGCATACTTGGCGAGAACACACAATTCTTCTCATCAAGCGGCCCAGCTAACTAGCTAGCTAAACAGCCAAAAAGAAAGTGAATGTTTCTGATACTGACTTGCAATAGCTAGTACTGTGTAATGTTTTTTTTAGCTAACTTTGGCTAAGTGAAAGTGCTAGCCTAGCTGGCAAATTCACTTTCTAGCACTACTAATTCGTCAGCTAATTTGACAGCTAGCTAGCGACTTAACTTCAGTAAGTTACTCAACTAGCTGCTACTTACCAACCTATCTATCTATCTATCTATCTATCTATCTATCTATCTATCTATCTATCTATCTATCTATCTATCTAGTCATCGTTTACAAAAGCAACATATGAATCTATGTTTTTTGCAGGACAGCTCCCATATAACAGCTAATATTAGCTAGCATCCAACTGCATAGCCACCGCTAGCTAGGCAAGTTAGAGACAGATAAAAAGTTGTTGCTGACCTGGCTTGCTTTGTAAAATTGTTTTTTCAATCCCGCAACAGACATCTTGTAGCCGGGACTCTCCTTTTCGTACGGCGTAAACGGCGAACACTTTGTAAAGTAAAAAAGGGCAAGGCTACAGTACTGGTTAGCTTGCTAGTTACGCTTGTGCCGTTGCTAGGTGGACATCAGTTCAGGCTCCGACCCTAATGCTATCCTCTTCAACAACAGTTTAGTAGTTGGGATATTTTATTACATGGCAACCACGGAGACTTCCTGTCTGAGGTGACGTAGACGCACATTCCTGAGACGCTGAGGAAGCGGTCAGTCCAGGCAGCGTAGCGCCCACTGCTGTTGGGGAAGACGCACAACGGTACTTGGGGGAATATAAATCTACGCCACCAGGCGGCAGCCTTTGCCTGTTCATTTAGCGATAGCTCCCGGCAAACGTCAAACAGCACCACGGTACTTTCCTTCCCTCAGTGAAGTCTGGAAGGCAGCAGCTTGTAGAACTATAAAACTAATCGCGACCTGATAACTATAATAATAATCATCAATGTTTATTGACATGACACTTTTATCCAAAGAAACTTGCAATTGATTGGACAAGCAAGGGGAAAAATCCCCCTTGAAGCAACGCGGGGTTAAGGGCCGAACAGCTGTGCCGATCTTATCGTGGCTACACCAGGGCTTGAACCACCAAACCTCCGGGTCCCAGTCATGTACCTTAGCCACTAGGCTACAGGCTGCCTAGCTGGCTCAGTAACATAGATACAGATAGATTTGATACATTACATGGAAAATACGTTACATTACAGAATACAATACGCTAAAGAAAAGCTGCCTATTTAGTAGTACGTACACATCGGCTGAGCTAAACCAGCTGCCTTCCATGGGCCCTGCCTGACTCTGAAAAAAAAAATGCAGGTCTGTCACTCTCGTTCACGATCATGAGGGCTTCCTTTTCTGTTCTTTGCTAGGGTTTCCTGCCCTCATTTACTCCCAGGTTTGGAGTAAATAATTTATTCATACATTTGCGCGTTGCGGTATAATGATTTAAAAATATATATATTTTTTTTTAAAAATCCAATGATCAAATAGACCCTGGTCATTATCTTTGGTGTGCAGGTAGCAGTTGAAACTTCCCTCTAGGGTCTTTCAGCGAACTTATCCCTGGTTATGGGCATGCACTTTGCACTTTGCAAAAACAAAGTGCAAAGTGCATACCCATAACCAGGGCTAAGTGCGCTGAAAGACCCTAGAGGGAAGTTTCAACTGCTACCTGCAGAACAAAGATAATGACCTCATTACGAGGGCCGATTTGATCATTGGATAAGAGCGTCTGGCAAATGGCATTCATGTAATGTAATGTAATGGAGTGCCTCACAGTCATGCTGCAAGCCCCACAGGGACAGTGCAGACAGGGGCCCCACTCCCCACAGGTGAGGCGGGACAGTGCAGACAGGGGCCCCACTCTCCACAGGCGAGGCGGGACAGTGCAGACAGGGGCCAGCTCCACAGGCGAGGCGGGACAGTGCAGACAGGGGCCAGCCCCACAGGCGAGGCGGGACAGTGCAGACAGGGGCCCCACTCTCCACAGGCGAGGCGGGACAGTGCAGACAGGGGCCAGCTCCACAGGCGAGGCGGGACAGTGCAGACAGGGGCCAGCCCCACAGGCGAGGCGGGACAGTGCAGACAGGGGCCCCACTCTCCACAGGCGAGGCGGGACAGTGCAGACAGGGGCCAGCCCCACAGGCGAGGCGGGACAGTGCAGACAGGGGCCCCAGTCTCCACAGGCGATGTGGGACAGTGCAGACAGGGGGCCAGCTCCACAGGCGAGGCGGGACAGTGCAGACAGGGGCCCCACTCTCCACGCCGAGCCACAGGCCAGCTCCACAGGCGAGGCGGGACAGTGCAGACAGGGGCCCCACTCTCCACGCCGAGCCATGGGCCAAGCTCACACGGACATGAGCTGGAGGACGATACTTCATGTGCAGCTTGAGCAAACAAGACCGCAGGCTCTCAACCAACCAGGAGGGGGCGCTAGAGATCCACGGGAAGGGGGCATCAGCTGACTGAACCCTCTCTAGCCCTGGGCCAGTTATGTTACATTAATGGCATTTTGGCAGAGTTGATACAGTTGACAGTGATTAGACTAAGCAGGAGACGATCCTGGCAATGCAGGGTTAAGGGCCTTGCACAAGGGCCCAATGGCTGTGCGGATCTTATTCCTACACATTCCTATCCCTACACCGGGGATCAAACCACTGACCTTGTGGGTCCCAGTCATGAACCTTAACCACTACGCTACAGGCCTCCCATTGGGATTGACTGATTACGCTGCAAGGGCTTCAGGCCCGACTCAACGCTGGCACAGACTAGATTCAATCAGACCTGGGTCTGGGTAGTTCAGTTTGGTCACTTTTGCTTTGTTGTTTGTTTGTTTAAAAAAAAAATCTTTGTTGTTCAGGTAGCAATTGAAATTGTACTTCCCTCTAGGGTCTTTCAGCGCACTTATCCCTGGTCATGGGTATGCACTTTGTTGTACGTCGCTCTGGATAAGAGCGTCTGCCAAATGCCAATAATGTAATGTAATGTAAATACAAAATTGTTTTTGGATTCATATATTTCCCACAATGCACTTCTTTGGTGTATTGGGACCGGTGACACACAGCCCAGCACCCAGGATCCACCCAGCAGCCTCCACCCCGGCCACTTCTGTCCTCCATTTTGTATTATGTGACAGGAACAGGAGGATAAGAATATTCCAGAAACCTAATCATGGGCAGAAACCTGAGTATGCCTATTCAATTTCTATTCAAGTGTAGGCCGTATTATCTCAAATGACCCGATTTTCACATTATACAACACGGTAGATCTTTAGACTTTAGACCAGTAGACTGTCATTTGAGGCTTTTTTTTTGTGTGCACATCCACACTATCTCTCTCTTTTTTTTTTTTTTTTCCTTCCCGGACCATTCGTTTATGGATGTTTCTGGTATCTGTACTTTAACGCCACAGTAAAATTCATATTCGCAATAATGGGCCATGCTGATGTCATCATGCAAATGTACCAACATATTCTTGCGTGACTTGCATGTACTGTACTTAAAAGTACCGGATTGTCAATGCATTGTTCAGCAGTGAGGAAAGAGGTTTCAGGAACCCCATACCGGGGTGGAGCCGCAGGGAGCTGTCAATCACAGAATCAGTTATTGCGGTCTCATGAAAGCTCGCCGTGACATCACTACTGTAAAGAATGTCCCAGTTTCTCTGTTGAATTGTGGGAAGGTTCTCCAGGTGTAGACAGTTCACTCTCAAGTCAAACCCAATGGCGTTAACCTTCATTTAGTCTAATCAACGGTAAGTTGCTTTGGATAAAAGCCTCAGCTAAATAACAATATGCTATTATTATTATAATAATTATTATTAGTATCATTCATTTCTGACGTGGGGACAAAGCAGTAATTATTGGTCGTTGGGCGGTGTCTGGAATCCACTGCCAAGTTAGAAGATGAACAACATTCCCTCAAAAGGATCCCCCCCTCCATACACTAAGCCTATGATCAATTATGATTGCTTAAAAACAAACAGAAAATGCAAATGTCTGTAAAAAAATCTTTATTACATTCTTAATAGCACATACTGTATCTCCATTGTACAACAACATATCTCTTGTGTCTGTTTTACAACTTCTTAAGCTCATAATATACCTTAAAAGTCCAGACAATGCTTACACATGTATATAATATATCCAATAATGAAAACAGGAGGGACAGTTGTGTTAACAGAAAGAAAACGACAGTTTTTGTTGCGTTTTTAGTCACTCTTTTAAAAAAAATAGAATTACAACACAAAAGGTGGAAACTAAACCAGAGTGAACAGGGAAATCAAGAGGGCAGAAATCAGAAGACAAAACACAAAACAGACAAAACAAAACAAAATCACAACAAAACCAACAGAAAAATTCCAAGAATAAAATGCATCTTTTAGTTATTAAAACATTTTTAGTATTTTGTTTTTCCATTTAATTTAAAAAAACAAATTCCACGTCTCTTACAACTCGGACTCAGAAGGCCCGGTGGGAATACAGACAATCGGGCGAAAAGGCCTTCTGACATTCACAACAACATACAGCTACTGCACACAGTGATCGAGAAGGACAGTCTTCTGTCCGGGATTCAGCTCAGGTTCAGCTCGGTTTCAGCTCAGGTTCAGCTCATACAACTTCACAGGCATCTTTTGTTTCATATATTTTTTTTAAATCAAATCTGTATCCATGTTACTGAGCTAGCTAGGCAGCCCGTAGCCTAGTGGTTAAGGTACCTGACTGTTTGGCGGTTCATGCCCCGGTGTAGCCACAATAAGATCGGCACGGCTGTTGGGCCCTTGAGCAAGGCCCTTAACCCCGCATTGCATCAGGGGGGATTTTCCCCTTGCTGGTCTAATCAATTGCAAGTGTCTTTGGATAAATGTGTCAGCTCAATAAGGAATTATTATTGTGGTTTGCACGTTGCGATTAGTTTTACAGTTCTACAAGCGGCTGCCTTCCAGGCTTCACTGAGGGAGGGAAGCCACTGGACGAAAAACCGCCTGGACGAGACTTAACTGCCGCAGACACGGAGGGCCCACGGGGCAGCCATCTCCCCGAGTACCACTGCAACTGCCATTATTATCATTATTATTATTATTATTATTATTATTTGTTAAAAAGTGGGTGGGGGAAAAGGGGGTGCAGGTTAACGCTTCACGTGTTCAAACAAAACACACAAAGGTCCGGGCAAATACTCAACTGTGCTGCTTCGGGGGAGTTGTTCATAGTTCTGTTGCTAATGTAACAGCCTATGCTGCGCTTGCTTGTCCGTCCTTTGTTAAGATATATCTTTGAGAATTCGGGCCCAAGTCCAGCGGAAGCCGAGCGGAAAACTCCGGGTCTTGCGGTACGGTGCACTTTTACCAGCCTGTGTTTTTACTGCACAGGGGCTGTTGAGTTTAGCCTGCGCAGAGGCGCGTATAACTGTGCGTATAACTGCCTATCACTGTGTATAACTGCCTATCACTGTGTATAACTGCCTATCACTGTGTATAACTGCCTATCGCTGTGCTTGGCTGTGGCGACGCCCTTCACCCTCCCTGAGTAACAAGCCCAGCAGAAGCAGAAGCAGAAGCAGAAGTGGAGTTCGCTCATTTTTCGCCGGGCTGTGAGCGATTGTTGACATCGACCTGGACTGTCGTTCCCCCCCCAGTCGTAGAAACGTGATTTCGGGGCTTTTTGGGTGGTGCTGAGCCCACCCATGGCCAGAGGTCAACTGGAGTGTACCAAAAAACTGTGTGAGAAAAATAAATCTGTACAAAATATATATATTTTCTTTAATTATCTTCCTTCAGTGTGTGTCTTTTTTTTTTCTTATTCTCTGTATCACAATAACAAATATAAAATACAAGTTGTCATGGCATTAGTAATGATAGCAGTAATGATCTGTCCACACCCTGAGTCCTGGCTTTGTACCCAGGGCGGTAGCTGATAGCTCTGTCAGCCTTCCAAAGTCAATGAAGAGGCATGGTGGGTGTGTGAGCTGTGTGTGTGTGTGTGTGTGCGTGTGTGTGTGTGTGTGCGCTGTGTGTGTGTGTGTGTGCGTGTGTGTGTGTGTGTGTGTGTGTGCGCTGTGTGTGTGTGTGTGTGTGAGCTCTGTGTGTGTGTGTGTGCTGTGTGTGTGTGTGTGTGTGCGCTGTGTGTGTGTGTGTGTGTGCGCTCTGTGTGTGTGTGTGTGTGTGTGTGTGCGCGTGGGTTACAACAGACTACAGTGCTGACCGTAGGAGCAGTCGAACGATGCCGTACTCCAGCGTCAGACTCTCAACAGGGACCCACTCCCTCCTGTACCTGAAAGGAGAGGTGACATTATCACACGTACAGAGTCTCTGTCCCTTCCCGTCTCTCCTTTCTGTCTGTAGCGAGAGTTCACGACAGTTTAGAGAGTCCCAACTGCCGTCTTTCTCGCTTCAAAAGTCTCTCGTTCCATAACTTCTCGTCCTTCAGCGGGGGAAAAAATGTTTTTTTAGGGCTCCCAGTTTCTGTGTCGTTTTAAGGAGAGTTGCATCAGAGTTGCATCAGAGTCCACCATGTCTCTTCACCAAGTGCCAACCTTCCAGCAGTTTGTCCGATGTGGCAAAAAAAAAATAAAAAAAATAAAAATAAATGAAGATGAAATGCTCGTTGTTCGTCTTCATGTGAACAGAAATGACCCGGCCGCCATTTTGTTCCTGTCTCCTTGAGCAGTGTACGGTTCGGAAACCCTGAGAAGTCAAGTTGGGGGGGGGGGGGGGGGGGGAACACAGGCCCGACCTTCCGACTGCTCCATTCCGTGCCATTCCTCGTCTCCTCCTATTCCGCCAGCTTTCCAGACGTTTTCCCCGCGATGCAGGGTGTCTCTTTTCTTTCTTAATTTAAATTCCAGAAGCTAAATTCCAGGAATTTCCTTCTGGCAGTCACAGGATGGCGGGGAGCTGATCTCTCTGCTCTGGCTACCTCTGTCTCCCGCTACACACGCGTACACATATTTACATACTTATTATACACATTCTCACTCGATATACGTCTTATTCTGAATGCATTTCTAAACAAAAATAACGTTACTTCCGTCTTTCCGCTCGAAGTGGCGATTGCACAGGGAAAAGGGAATCGGGATCGAGGTTTTTTTTCGATTGGAACTCGTGAGCACCGTCTACACGCGCGTGGCTTTGAGCGCATGCAGGGCAGCGAGTCCGCGCTCCGTCTGCGCTAGTGTTGTGCAATTAGCCCTGCCTGGCAGTCGACGCGATAAGGGTGATTTATAGCGGGCGGTCAATGATCGGGAGATTAACTGTGCTTTCATAACATGCTAAACCTGGGTCACCGTCCTTACTTCGTTAAAAACATATAAAACTGTCAGGTGGTCTTGGTCCCTGGCTTTCTGGGAAAAAAGAAAAAAAAACTAAATATAGCTTTGGCCACAGTCAACGGTGAAAAGCTCGAATGGCAGATGAGGTATCTTGTAAAAAATAAAGTGGGCGTTTTACCACTGGTGACCACAGGGGGCAGTATGTACATTCTGGGTCGTGTCTATGGGGTACATTCATGTGTTGTTTTTCTTTGCTGGAAAGACTGCGGAAACTGCCGGAAGAGCCCGAATTCTCCCTCGCGCCGTGGAGCCATTCTGGCTCAAGGAGCGCACAATCTCACACAGAAAAACAGGAAACTGCGGAATCTCAGCCACTGACCCAGTTTACTGTGCTGCGCGCCCGCGGCGACCTCAGCGCCAGCACCAGGAGTGTGACCCGGGAGTGTCAGAGGTCAGAGGTGAGAGGTCAGGTGATGTAGCGGGTGTAGTGTGCAGTAATGGCGGCCGCGCCTCCGCGATTGTCACTGAATTTTGCTGGTTCAGTTCTCCTCGATCGGCTGGTTCCACGGCCTCTCTCGCCGCTCCGCCGGTAGCTTAGCTCCCCGTGGAGTCGGGGAAGGCGATGTCGCCGCCGAACACCTCGCGGTAGAGGGGCGGGAAGCTGCAGGCGGTCTCCGGGTGGAGGAGGCGGAAGAACTCCAGCTTGTCCCCGTGGAGCGTGCAGATGGACTTCAGCACGGGCAGCTTGGACAGCATCTGAGGGGAGGGAGGAGGGGGGTCAGGGGAACGTCGCGGAAACACAGCGTGGCTACCTCACTAACCTGAGTGTGGGGCTACCTCACTAACCTGAGTGTGGGGCTACCTCACTAACCTGAGTGTGGGGCTACCTCACTAACCTGAGTGTGGGGCTACCTCACTAACCTGAGTGTGGGGCTACCTCACTAACCTGAGTGTGGGGCTACCTCACTAACCTGAGTGTGGGGCTACCTCACTAACCTGAGTGTGGGGCTACCTCACTAACCTGAGTGTGGGGCTACCTCACTAACCTGAGTGTGGGGCTACCTCACTAACCTGAGTGTGGGGCTACCCCACTAACCTGAGTGTGGGCGAACGCTCAATGCAACAAGGCCCACAATACAATCAGGTTTTCCAACTTTTTCCACTTCAGTTTATCCATTTTATCCAAATTTTTTAAATCTTTGTATGTTAGGGAAGGATAGGGAAAAAAAATGCATATTTATCCAAATCCTAACCAGGTCATATCATAGGTAAGAATAAGAGAACAGTGTGCAATCATTGGCTGACAGGTAGGGCGGCACGCAGGTGAAGTTACCTTGGCCAGTTTGGACTGGTTGGCACCGTTCCTGTGCAGACAGTGCTGCAGGGCCAGGTACACCTTCTCCTGCAGGTTCTGCACCTTCAGAGAGTCGGTCAGCCACAGCCGATCTGCACGGGCACCAGGAGGAGGAGGACCAGGAGCAGAAACAGCCGTCACAAACTGGGCAGTGCACAGGACACGCTCTCCTGTGTGTGTGTGTGTGTGAGTGTGTATATGTGTGTGTGTGTGAGAGAGAGTGCGTATATGTGTGTGTGTGTGTGTGTGAGTGTATATATGTGTGTGTGTGCGTGTGTGTGTGTGTGTGTGAGTGTGTATATGTGTGTGTGTGTGAGTGTCTATGTGTGCGTGTGTGTGTGAGAGTGAGTGTGTATATGTGTGTGTGTGTGTGTGTGTGTGTGATAGCGTCTATGTGTATGTGTGTGTGTGAGAGAGTGTGTATATGTATGTGTGCAAGAGAGTGTGTGTGTATTGTGTGTGTGTGTGTGTGTGTGAGAGAGTGTGTGTGTGTATGTGTGTGTGTGTGTGTGTGAGAGAGTGTGTATATGTGTGTGTGTGAGAGAGTCTGTGTATGTGTGAGAGAGAGTGTGTGTGTATGTGTGTGTGTGAGAGAGTGTGTATATGTATGTGTGCAAGAGAGAGTGTGTGTGTGTGTGAGAGAGTCTGTGTATGTGTGTGTGTGAGAGAGTGTGTATATGTATGTGTGCAAGAGAGAGTGTGTGTGTATTATGTGTGTGTGTGTGAGAGAGTGTGTATATGTGTGTGTGTATTGTGTGTGTGTGTGTGAGAGAGTCTGTGTGTGTGTGTGTATGTGTGTGTGTGAGAGAGAGTGTGTATATGTGTTTGTCCCGTGTGTACGCGTGTGCGTGTGTTCAGCAGCGTGTCTCACCCGGGGACAGGAGCACGGCGGCGCTGAACAGGGCCATCTCCTCCTCGGTCAGCTGCAGGCGGCTGAGGCCCTTAGCCAGCTCGTACATGGCGCTCACGAGGTCGTCACACCCTACGGGAACACGGAGGGACACACACACACGTCACCGCGCTGTAGCCACCGCCGCGCGCTCGGGAGCCGTGGCGCAATCAGCAGCGTTAGCGCCGGCAGCGGCTAGCCAGCCGCCTAGCTAAGCCGCCGCCCACAGCCGAGCACAAACAAACACACGAACTCTGAGACTCCTTCGGCGAGGCTAATTTCTAGGTCTGCGTTGTTTCTTGGCAGAGAAGGAAAAAGGGCTCTCTTTCAACGGGTGAGCTCACTATTGCGTCTTGCCAACAAAGCGAACTCCAGGCGATTAGGGAGTCCGATGAACGGGTCAAAACAGGCCACGGCATTCGGTTTTTATGCCTTGAGAAAAAAAAAACAACAAAAAAAAAAAA
>NC_083764.1:63213783-63223783 GCF_963514075.1 Conger conger | reverse complement strand
AGCTGCCCCCGCAGCTCCCGCCCCCGCCTCCGCAGGCCCCGCCCAGCAGCTCCAGGCCGCAGTAGCCCCCGGCTCCTCCCGGGGAGAGCGGCAGGTCGAAGAGCAGCCCGTCGGGCAGGCCGGCGATGTCGTCCAGGTCGCTGAGCGCCGCGCTGGAGCCGCTGCTGCGGCCGCCGTCCTCGCCCGACTCGTCCTCCTCCCGCGTCGCCCCCGGCAACGCCAGCGTCAGCGCCGCCAGGTCCGCCTGCGACCGCTGGTGCCTCTGCACCTCGGCGTACAGGCTGTCCCGCTGCTTCTTGGACATGCGGCCGAACTTCACCGCTGCAGAGCATCCGCGCAGATACGCACGCACATACACACACACACACACACACACATACACACACACACACACATACATACACACACACACACACACACACACACACACACACATACATACACACACACACACACACACACACACACACATACACACACACACACACACACACACATACATACACACACACACACACACAACATACATGTATGTACACAAAAGACAAACACAAAAACAAAAGCAAAACCATTACTGTCAGCTCACATTTTTCACTGGCCTGTCTAAGAGCCTCCTGAAGGCTTCTGGGCTCTCGTAGATTCAGCTCATCAAATTCAGACACTGATTAAATCCAGAGATTACAGACAAGACAGATTCGCTCAGCCTACTGATAATCTGTTATTATGGGGACAGCCATCCAGCTGTCGTTATTATGTGGACCGAGCAGTCTGTACTCAGTAACACTCCGCTGAGCTCTGATCTGAACGAGGCGTTGGAGATGCCTCCATTTAAACACTGTGCGCACGAGGGGGGTGAATCAATAAAGCAACAAAAGGGCAAAAGATCAGGCAATGGATTGCACTGTACCCAACAACACACCAGCAACGAAAGGACAATATTGTCTGTCCCGCTTAATTAAGGAACTGGTGGTGAACCAACATCAAATGGGTGCCACTGGGGGTGCCACTGGCCCTCCTGGCAGACAGGGGGCGCTGTGCTCACCGTCGCGGCTCATGCCCAGGGCCAGGCACTTCTGCAGCCTGCAGTGCTGGCAGCGGTTGCGGTTGGTGCGGTCGATCAGGCAGTTCCTCTGCCGCGAGCAGGAGTACATGGCGTTGTTCTGCTGGCTACGACGGAAGAAGCCCTGTGTGTGTGTGCGTGTGTGTAAGAGTGTGTATGTGTGTGTGTGAGTGTGTGTGTGTGTGTGTGTAAGAGTGTGTGTGTGTGTGTGTATGTGTGTAAGAGTGTGTGTGTGTGTGTGTATGTGTGTAAGAGTGTGTGTGTGTGTAAGAGTGTGTGTGTGTGTGTAAGAATGTGAGTGTGTGCGTGAGTTGGAAAAACAAACAGCCACACAAAACAGTCAACGGTTGATGGGCAAAGGGAGGAACACAGAACGTTAAAGAAAGAGGCATTACATTTTCTAAGGCAGGGTGTGTGTGTGTGTGTGTGTGTGTGTGTACGGGAGGGCGGAGAGCGTTACTTTTGTTTCATTGTTGGGTGAGCTCGCCATTATTTATGTCATCATGCCATCAGTATGGTTACCGCCTCATGTCATATAACCGGTTTGTGGATTTGAATGTGCTTCATTACATTACATCACATTAATGGCATTTGGCTGACGCTCTTATCCAGAGCGACTTACAGTTTATTAGACTAAGCAGGAGACAATCCTCCCCTGGAGCAATGCGGGGTTAAGGGCCTTGCTCAAGGGCCCAACGGCTGTGCAGATCTTATTGTGGCTACACTGGGGATCTAACCACCGACCCTCCCAGCCATGTACCTTAACCACTACGCTACAGGCCGCCCTGCTTCTGGATCTCGGATAAAAATGAACTCACCTTGCACCCCTCGCAGGTTATCACCCCGTAGTGGATCCCCGACGACTTGTCCCCGCAGATCTTGCACGGGATGACCTCGATTTGGGCTGTGGAGGGAGGGGGGAGGGGTAAGAGGAGGGGGCAGAGGGTGAAAAGTTCAGTGGATCACACGGCGAGGACAGACAGGCACTGAAGTGGAACATCCAGGTTCGGAAAGTAAAAGTCCCACCTGGAGTTTTTGCCTATTTTAGCACGATTCTTCACGCGATATATCAAGGACCAAAATGGAAATAAGTCTGTGACCTTACTGTGCAATCCTTGACATTTACACAACGATATCATCTTGTTATTGTCTTGTTATTTCGTATTGTCAAATAAAAACCAGGCTGAAATAAAAAAACTAAACCAGTCATTCGGTAGAATTTGTGAAACCAGATAGCGGAGTTTATGGGCGGAAGAAACAACACACGGCACACTTTTACTTGCTGACCCCTGGACTATCCACCTTCGCCCTGAGCCTCACCCGGCAGCCCAGGAGGGGCCCTACCCCTCCGTGCTGAGGCAAACAAAGAGAAAATCAGTTCCAGCCGCCGATTTCCTGGCAGAGGGTGGACTTTCGGACCGCTCGATTTAGGGGCCCGCGGTCCACCCAGCTGATAGGCGAGACCGGCGGAGACCGCTTTAGAGAAAGGGTTCCGCGCCAAAGTCCACGCGCGTTATTACTCCTGCCGGGAAACCGAGGCGGGCGAGAGGTCAGGTGACGCTGAACGCTGACCAATTACACGCCAGGGCGCGCGCTAACCGGCACGTTAAATCTGGCGGGAGCCGTTCATCTGCTCTGCGAGAGAACGACATTGCGCTGACATCGCAAACAGGCCGCAGTGCAGGAGGGGGGGGGGAACACCGCGAGCTCATCGGAAAGCTTCTTCTTCAGAAAGGGACCAAAAAACGTCAAAAATAAACTTCCGTTAAGCGAGTTACTTCAATTGAAATGAAGTCCGCACACAATGCCACCGGTAATGACCGCGTATGTGGGTTACGGGCGGGGTGGGTCGGCTGCTATTAAGAGACCTGCTCAAACATGCCATTCACTCCACGAAGAGTAATAAAGAACGATTGCGGTGCGTGCATCAGTGCTGCACACGGGAACAAAAGCCTTTCTCTCTGGATCACTGCGGTCATTCTTAGGGTCAATGAAAAGGGGCTTTAAAGAACATGCTTTTAAAGCCTAGATCACCCTTTCTCCCGATTGTGTAGGTAATGATATCAATCTGCAGGTGGCCATTTTGGGGGGGAAGGGGGGTATAAATTAATTGCCTAAATGTATCTGTTTCTCCCCCATTCTCCAACTTCTCCCAGTTTAACCCCTTTTCCTAAATTAGGCCTCTCAGACCAGAAACAGGAACAGGGGTACCATATGGGGGTGGGATTATCTCGATATTCTGAACACACATTTCAACAACAACACAATGCTTTAAACTTTAACGACAACTATCGTGTTAAATAAAGTAGGCAAGAGAAAGCTACAGAGAAAATAGGGAATGAGGTTAAGGCCTAATGCTAAACAAAAAAAGTAGTGCCTCTGGTTGGCTTTCTATCAGGAACCCAAGTGCTCAAATGGATTCAGGTCTTCTGCATTTTTCCGCAATGCAGACAATCTTGGAGTATCACAAATTCTCGACATACTCCACAAATGTTTTTCTGCCTCAGGTGAATAATTAGGTTTTACTCTGCCAGACTGGAATTCCCAATTAAATGGGTGTTATTCATTTGTTGGGATTAATGAAATAAATTAAATACTTTCTAAGAGACCCTAAAGTAGGCTCAAGTTAAGAATGATATTTGTTGTGTCCGCAGTTGTAAAACACGACCAAAAAGGCAGATCGACAATTTTGTGAACTGCGCATTTTGCCGTTTGTGTTTCACGAAATGCAATCGCAACTCGAAAGATGTAATAATTAGTACATTAACATATTATGAACTACGGGGAATAATCGTCAGGGGGAAGGCTCCTCTTGTGGACTTGAAAAACATTTAATATTAAAAACATTTGTTTGTTGGTTCTTTAAGCAACGATTCATTTGGATTGATTTAGCTGAATTAATCTAGCTAAACCCACGTATGAACTGCGTTGGTCGTTTAGTTATTTGTACACACATCCAAATGCTGAAACACCGATTGCAAAGGTAGTTACAAGGTTACACTTCGCACGCATGATTGATACATGTTTTGACAAGCTCAAGCGTACGGCACTAAGGCCCTTTCGTCAAATTATTTGACATTCGCGTGTGTGAAAATACAACATTAGCAACTCCTCGTGGATCGAAGTCGAACTGATTTATATATTTAAAAAAATAAAAAATAAACAGATCATTCTTCTGTGCTGAACAGAAAATCGTTACAGCAACCCCATCAAGTCCCCCCCATCGCACCCTCCCCCTCCCGGTTCGGTGTTATGTAACTGCCGTCTGATCGCATTCCACGAACACACTCATTCAAGGGAGGTCACCCTAGCAACGCGGTGGCTCCCCCCCTTCGTTCTCATTGGCCCTCGGGTGCATAATCGCTCCCGTCATTGGCCATTTCACAGCCATCGGGCTACGAGGCAATCTGTCCTACTGACACACTTTTCCACTTTCTCATTCCCCGAGAGGGAGGCGAGTTCGTGGCGGCCTATAGGATGGCCAATATTTTCGTTCCCTGTTTTTCCCCCTCCGTTTTAAGGTGGAACTACATCGAATCACGAAATGCCAAGTTAACATATTACATAAGTATTGCGTTCTTTAAAATCGAATGCCGCAAAGAATAAGTTGTGTTGAACACACATGCGATATATTTCCATACAGTTTAAAATGCACCGGAGCGCTTCATTAAACTCTTTTTCATCACCCCTTCCACCTCGTAAGAAAAGTAACACAGTAGATATAATATAGCAAACGAGAAAGAGACGATATCAGGCTAATTCTACGTCAAAATACATTTGATTATGAACAAAAGAACAATGTGTTTTCACCAGAAGCAGGCCGGCTCCTCTTTGCCACAGTTTGACATTTGAGACAGTTTACATATACACAAGTTGGCATGGTCATACTGTGAGCAATGTCAACAAATGTCATATGAAATCTAAAATCCTTTTTATTTAGTCATCCAATATCCCCAATCAAATAATAATCAATACATTCCAGCTAGGTGACAGTTGTTGGCTGATAGTAAATGCAGCACAATGTCAAGACTTGGCTATTGAAATATCCTCACTGTGCAAACTCACACCCAAATATAATCACACGCTGCGCGGAGTGTGTTGAATGTTATACAGCACGATTTGTTTGGGAATTAATTTATATTCAGCATATCCTTCTCCCGGTTCATATTAACATCAGACATCCGGAGCTACACAGAACCATTTCTACTTCCATTTATTTTTCTTCTTCAAAAGTGTTTTTTTTTCTTCTCTCTCTCTCAAAGTGAGGCTCGAATTCAGCAGCGGCAAAGCTGTTTTTTGCAATTAGTAACACCTCGGTTTGAAAAGCCGCAGAACCACGACTAACAGAAACTGCAAATGCCGGTGTAATTACAGCGCATCCGCTGCCTTTCATCTTGACATATAATATTCACACTTTTTTCTTTTACCCCCCTGCAGATTTGCATAGATTAACACGAATGCTTCGACAGAAAACATGCACATTAGCGCTTGAAAAATCGTGAGATAATCGCACCCAGTAAAGATAGGAAACAGTTAATACTTCTGACTCTTGCATTTGTGCAGAAGGATGGGAGCCCTGAAAATTGGTTTGAGGCGGCTTAAGAGAACTATTCCTGGAACTGCTAGAAGCTGTTAAGATTCTCAGCCCATACCCTTAGGATAGATAAAAAAGGAACAGAAAAAAAAAAAAAAAGCTTCAAAAAAGTTGTTTTCAAAAGAAGCATAGATGCCCTCTAGATAACTCACTAATCTGTCCCGAAAATGAATCTTCATGGTATGCTTATCAGCCTCAGAAAACACCGGTCCTCGAACTGGCCCTGCTGCCACGTCAGCCACTTAACGTAGTCAGTCAGTCAGTCAGTCAGTGAAGTCAGTCAGTGTGTCAGCCGGTCACTGGTTCACCCGGCAACAGTTCAGTTTCCACGGTAACAAAACACACAATCGCCCAGGTGCTGGAATCGCAATGTGAGCAATAGGGGCGACCCTGGTACCGCAACTGTGAAGGTCCCGTTTGCACTGCACTCTGGGATATGTTCTTTTCTTTACGAAACACAACCGCTGATGGATATTTAAGCCCACACTATGAGCCTGGGCACACCGCCCCTGCACCGCCCTTGAGTACCAGTGCACTGTTACCTGGCAACGA
Source organism: Conger conger (assembly GCF_963514075.1). Classification (NCBI taxonomy): domain Eukaryota; kingdom Metazoa; phylum Chordata; class Actinopteri; order Anguilliformes; family Congridae; genus Conger; species Conger conger. The sequence goes on along the minus strand of NC_083764.1, from coordinate 63,217,577 downwards.
AACCTTGTCCTCCACCTGGCTGACTGGAGGCCACCCTTTCACGACCTTTAACCTCCCGACATTTGGCCGCGGGTATCACCACCCCGCCCCCACCCGGCCGTTTGGGCTGAACTTCGGCGATATCCATGGAAACGGTGCAGCTCTCTCTTTAAAAATGCGCGGCCCTGGGGTTTATTTTTTGCCAGACGAACAGCCGTTCGCCCCGAACCGCATGACTAGATAAGGGGAGGGCGCGAGGGCTGTCCGCGTCACCCAGTGCCGGGGGGGGGGGACTTAGTACGTCCAAAAATAGACACGTACGGCTAAATACAGACAAGGCCCCGTTCCACAAACCCAGCACCCACCAAGTCCACTTTCAAACCCGTCTCATGTGACAGGGCTCGCTCTGAACCAGGAAAATGCAAGGGTCGCAAGTCCGACGTTTTAACAACACGAGAACAGCTGGCGGCGAACAATGTTTTCGAATTCGCATTCGAGTTGTTTTTTTTAATAGAGGAGGCCAAAAAGCACAGGGTGACAGGGCCTGGTCCACAGCCGGCGTTTTTTCCCGCCCATAGCACAAGCGATGCTGGAGTCTGGCGGACGGACTGCACGATCAGACGTGCTCTCCAGCGCCCCCTGCCTCCAGACGCACATCCCTGATTGCGCTAGCGGAGCTCAGGGAGGGAGGTTCGGAGTGTCAGGGCACCGAGCAAAGATGAGGACGCAAGGCAGCGGCCATCGCCAACCACACTGGCGGCTGAGAAGCGGAAACTGATCGGAGCGCCCGATTCTCACGCTTCGCCTTTCGCTCTCTGCCTAAGAGCAGCACAGCTACGCGGTAAAACTTTCGGTGTCGAGTTAAACCCCCGATAGGAGTATATTTTTACTGACGGAGCGTTTGACCGTTCAATCTCAACCCCGCTGCTCTCACACCTCGTCCAGCAGGCCAAAGAGTGGGGGGAAAAGAATGGAATTCTAATATTTCCTGAAAATAAAATTAAAGTAAAATAAAGGAAAGAAAAAAGAAAAAAGAAAGAAGCTGAGCCTGCTTTCATGTTTTCTGTTTGGACGTACGACCGGGCACCTGGCCCGTGTCCAGTCCGGTGTGGCTTCTTTTAGAAACCTGGGGCTTAGGGCGTCCTGCTGAGAGCACGCTCCCACCCCACCCCCTACCGTGCGCTCCCATCCCCGCCGCACCCCAGCTGGACGCACCGTGCCGCACAAAATGGCCGCCGGCCGAGCCCACTGCTTTGACCGCGCAAGGTGTGAGGTCACAAACACACAGTCACGTGATCGGAACGTTTCCCCGAACCGGAACACTCTAATGCCGACGTAACAATCGGCTCCTGGATTACCGAGTGCGGTGGAGTTCTAGAACGCGGACGGAACCACGATCTGGGCTGCAGCACACCGCAAACCGTGCCTGGGGCATTTTTTCCCCCCCTCTTACGTAACTCATGCTGCTGGTCACATAGCCTGCTGTATGCATTCATGAGTGTGTTCGCCAGATGAAGCTGCGATCGTTTTTTTTTCGCGTTGGGACTCAAGGTCGGAGTAAGTCAGGGAATGCTGCCAACCGGGGCTGATGCTGTCGTTGTCACATAACTTCCTCTTTTATCACGGCAAGTCACTCTGGACAAGAATCCAGATGATGCATGCCCCAAACGTGGCAGCCGGAAGCAGAGGATTTGGTTACGTCAATGTCATAAGGACACGGACACACACACACACACACACACACACATGCCTGCAAGCTTTAGTGCCTGTTGACAGCTGGGACCAGGATGGAATGGAATGCTTAGCAACAATACCAGCAGCCACCAGCAACACACAGGGCCTCAATAACTTGCATTTCCTGTTTAATCAGTGAAACAAATTGCATCGCTCTTACTTATGTAATTCAGGGTGCTGCTGGAAATGTATGAATAATTATATATAGCGTTGAAGCCCTTCACATTAACAAGGATAAACAGAATCCTACAGGCCTTATAAATTATCCCATAATCGCCTTTAGTGCTTAAAAATAGCCTTGACTGGAATTCAGGTTCATCTTTGCACAAAAACACAACGTTAGTACTTTAGTACTAAAAACAGCATTTCCTGAAGGGTGCTCACTGTAAATACACTACAACTGAGTTGTGGGTTCACCGAATGCTCCTGCACAAAATCGATCAGAATACAAAATTTGTACGAATGTACGACTAAGTGCCCTCTATTCTAGATGTCTCTGTATATGGTTGTGTTTATGTTTCTTAAATGGTGTATCCCCTTTTTTCCGTTTAATTAATTAATTAATTAATTAATTAATTAATTAATTTTGTTCAGAATGCGCTGTGATTGTTCACTATCTTATTTTGAAATTTTGCAATAATAATAATAATAATAATAATAATAATAATAATAACAATAAAAAAAAGCTTCGGATGTCGCTGAAGTTCAAGTCGAAAATCCTCCAGCCCGCTCGCCACCCGACCGCATGGGCTCGCACGCCCCAGCCGGGGCTCCGCCTCTACTCCTCCCCTCCCCAATCCCCCCCCCTCCCTGAACGCAGTGTAATCCTGTGTGACATAACTGGGTCAATGGAACAGCCGCCTCTCCCTCGCCTCACACTGCCGGCCATGCTGGGACCCGAAAACAACAACACGCACGCACGCAACGCAGCGCAGCGCAAATTAACACACTGACACACAATCGGCGACCGACGCTTGACCGACATAATGACATTTACGGACGGAAAAAACACGGTACAACATCAGATAAAATGGAAACTAATTGTGCTCATATTAATTATAACCGAACATCATTAAAAAACGACACATTTTTTATTTCTTTAAAATATATATAGTAATAGGCTACCTTTCACATATATATATATTCCAATATGCGTGTTACAGTAACACGAATGGCCAAAACCCAAAGGAATTGGCCTATATTGTACATGGGGGTACAGTATTTGCAAACTTAGCTTCTTCGTGCTTTGAGAATGTTTCCATGCTGTCAGCTGTCTGCATTACAAATACGGGCTGCGTAATTTCGCCTCTAAATCGTGCATAAACTAAGTGCATACATTTAAAACATGCACCCACACACTCGCTGGATTTCTCCCCGATACTTTTTAACATTAATGACCACTGCTCGAATATAAATCACACCTCGCATGAGGGGAAAACCAGTCACTGTCAAGCCAGGAGATGACACGCACGAGAGCCAGCAAGTAATCGCATTAGTGGCTCTGCACTCCCGTTTTGCAGGAAATGTAAAACTACAGCTCACAGCTTGCATTTCTATATAACACAACGAAGCACAAAATGATTGCTTAGGATAATCCATCACTAAACTTGTATTGGTGTATTGCTTAAAAAAACACTTTGAGGAAAAATAACACATGTGCAATTATTTCAAAATCAAAACTCACCTCTCATTTTGATTGTTTATAGTCTTCGAATGGCACAACTGCGGCGCATGAAAGTAAAAAAATATTTAGCTAGCTATGAAGCCAGCAGTAAAGTTGGCTAGAATATAACTTGAGGTCTTAGTTCCAAGTGAAAGCTATTTGCATTGCAAAAAAATTGAATATAACTAAAGAGACAAAACAAATCCTACGTTTGCTAAAACGCAATCAAATACTGTTGATCTTTCCCCCCTCCGTTGCTAACTAAAATATTTCTCCAGTGCGTAGCAATAAGCGCTGGTGTTACTGTTTACAGTGTGATCTCTCCACCTCTCTTTCCCTGCGTGTACCTCTCTGTCTCTCTCTCTCCCTCTCTCTGTTTCTGTCTCTTTCTCTCTCCGTAACTAACCTACTTTCGGCG
>NC_083764.1:63196283-63206283 GCF_963514075.1 Conger conger | reverse complement strand
TACACATCAATTGAACTCCTTCAGTCAGAATGCTGTAAATACTGTATAGTACCTGTTGGTTTGCCTGAAAATCCTCACTATTGAAGCCACTGTGGATCTAGGCAAGTTTTGGTTGAACCTGCTTCCCTCAGGGACAGACCATGATTTACCACATGATCAATGACTGTGGCTCTGATTTCATCAGACACAACTGTCTTCCCTGACGTCTTCTTCCTCTGCCTCTGGCTGCATCCATTTTCCCCACCAAGGCTAAAGAATGCAAATGCCAATCCAAAGATGGCCCCTTTTGTATATGTGGTAACGGTGCTCAAACAAAAAAGACCTGGGTAGGTTGTTCACTGAAATGCCAGCCAGGTGTTTCAGCAGTATATATACAGCAGTAATAGTGGAAAAATCTCTTCAGTGACAACTACATCTATATTTACCCTATAAACATGCACATTTCAATGCAAGTATGATCACTTTTGTATAGATGGTAACAAGGCTGCCAACAAAAAAATTGAATAAACTGAATAAACTTTCTGCTCGAATCAGAATGATCTATCTTACGTATGTCAAGCATATAGTTTTATTTTTCTGCCAAAATGCAGAATATTTCCTTCCACAATGATCAGAATTTTATTGGGTTTTGAACTGAAAGTTAACTGTTTTGAACTGAGTATCTAAATGTCTGGAAAATTCGCTGTATTTGTACAGCCGTTTGCTTGTAGTGAACACTGACTGAGAGAGGTATTCATGAATTTTTGACGAAGTGGTGATTGAATGCCTTTAGTATGAAAGCAATGCAAAAATATCCACAGTTTAGTTCACATGGTCTATTGATATGGTGAATGTGTTAAGTGTTTTGAAAAAGTGGACATGGTATTGAGACAAGTGTGAAAACGATTGTAAAAAAACTGTAATTAATTACAATGCATCCACTGTAGCTACCAATGTATCCAACAACTCGAAATGATAAGAAACTGTAACATTACTCCTAAAGCATAGTTTTATGGAAACCGATTACTTTGAGAGCACTCCGTGTTAAGATCATGATTGCTCTAGGATAAAGAAATTGATTGACGGCAATTACTCTGGGACATGATCGACTTTTCTGCTTTATCTCTGGATGTGATATTTCATCATCATCCTCGATGACAAGGCTATTTGACCCGAGTTGGCAGATGATCCATGTTAGAATAGAGATCAAGCAGTGAGAGGAGGGGGAAGAGGAGGAGGTCAATAAAATGTCAATGTCTTTCACTGCAGGTGAGGATTTCTGTGACTATAATTCCTTCAGCTTGGCGCAATAGTTAATTTCATGCACACAATGCACCAAAACTACCAAAACACTACAAGCATGCTATTAAACACAGCATCAAAACATCAGCACTAGTTTTCTTCCAACACAATTTTTTTGTCAGTCAAAGAACAATGATCTAAAAAACACTAACAACCAGTGGCATGATAGTAGATGCAGTCTTTTGAGTCAGGCAATTGGGCGGTAGAAATGTATAGTTTTTTGGTGGCTCAGCCTGACTGAGAAATTATGTTTTAGCAAAAATGAGGTATTTGAACCGATAAGTTTGGAAGTGCAAGATTTCTTTAAAGATATGAATGCACAATGCATGCTTTGAACAGGCAAACGGGCTGTGTTACAAGTGCTGACTGTTTTGAGTCTTTGAACGGTTTTGAAAATTGTACACAAACTTGTGGGATCAGCACTAAAGTGACTGTAAAACTGTAGTATATTAAATTTGGGGCGGCCTGTAGCCTAGCAGCTAAGGTACATGACTGGGGCAGCCTGTAGCCTAGCAGCTAAGGTACAAGAGTAGGACTTGGAAAGTTGCTGGTTCAAGCTCCGGTGTAGCCATGGTAAAATCCGTACAGCCGTTGGGCCCTTGAGCAAGACCCTTAACCCCACATTGCTCCTGGGGAAGATTGTACCCTGCTTAGTCAAATCAACTGTAAGTCGCTTGGATAAAGCGTCAGCTAAATAACAAAATAACCATTTTGAATGGTTATTCTCCACACAAAACTGAATTCCATCCAGGACTAAACTTAATCCTAATGCCCGTATACACTGAGAAGTGCTGCAGGTTAATACCTTGATTCAAAATTTCACATTGATAAATCTTTTGAGTATTTCACCTCCTTGAGGATAACAAGAATGTACAACATCAAAAAGAATCAGAATTTCTGTTCTAAACATGGGCAAGAATACTGAATATTTCTTGACATACGTATGCTAGCAACCTGAAGGAAATTTACTGGTGACTAAATAGTTATTGTCTTTGTAGTGGCGGTTGGACGCAGGTCTGACTCACTGAGACCAGCAGACGAATACTTTTTGCGCTCACCGACATGCACATGTTTGCACTCAGATGAGTTAGACTATTGTTTTCCCCCTGTTGTCCAGGGCATAGTATTGTCTCTACACTGTACTGTACTGTACTGTACTGTACTGTACGTGAAACTATGAAAAGGTCGGACACAAAATGGCAGCCGCTTCATCAGCTTTCCAGGCACGGACATGCCGATGTGGTGACTCAGTGGCCCCGCCCTGATGGCCCAGATCCCAACAATGGCGCGCCTCCCTTTCGGGGCTTCCCCTGGAGGCCGGTGGCGGTTTGACGCGGCGGTGGGCGAGCGTTCGGCGAGGTTCGGCACCCAAACCCAAATCCCGGCCTCCAGGAGAAGAAGTGGAAAAGTGCCTCCCTCCCTGCCCAGAGCCGGCATGAAGAACATCCCGGAACAAACACAGCCCACCAAAAAAAGAAAAACATTTTTTTTTTCCATTTTTCGTTTTTTTTTTTAAAGGCAAAAAAAAAGAGAAGACATTTTTATTTCATTTTTGGGTTTAAGAGACAGACAGACGGACAGACAGACACCATTCTTAACCGCTGTTTAAACTGCCATTTTAAAATCAAATACTATTTTCTTATTTATTCATCGCCTGAGTCCGGGAGCGCATGTGGCAAATCCCCGACAACAGAAGATGGGCAGAGGAGTGCGGAAGGAGTTTCCGTGGCAACGGTGGTTTGTTTACCCCCCCACCCCGTGAGTCAGCAAGCCCTGTCTTGTGGGACTGACCTATTTCTGAAGGCTTAGGCAGACGCTACTCTCCTGACTGAGGATCACAGCTAATCCCTCACCGCATGTCACTGGAGACCAAGGCTCACGGTGCGCATTAGGCTAACCGTGGCTAGGATATGATGCTATCATGCACACACAAACACACAAGTGTATTAGGTTAACCGTGGCTAGGATATGATGCAATCACACACACACACACACACACACACACACACAAACACACAAGTGCATTAGGATAACCGTGGCTAGGATATGATGCTATCACACACACACACACACACACACAAACACACAAGTGCATTAGGATAACCGTGGCTAGGATATGATGCTATCACACACACACACACACACACACAAACACACAAGTGCATTAGGATAACCGTGGCTAGGATACGATGCTATCACACACACACACACAAACACACAAGTGCATTAGGCTAACCGTGGCTAAGATATGATGCTATCATGCACACACAAACACACAAGTGTATTAGGCTAACCGTGGCTAGGATATGATGCTACCACACACACAAGTGCATTAGACTAACCGTGGCTAGGATATGATTCTATCACACACACCCACAAGTGCATTAGGCTAACCGTGGGCAACAATATGATGCATATGATGTTGGCATGGCCCTTATCCCTGCATTGCTCCAGGGGAGGATTGTCTCCTGCTTAGTCTGATGAACTGTACGTCGCTCTGGGTAAGAGCGTTTGCCAAATGCCAATAATGTAAGTGTAATGCAAATATGATTCTATCACACACACACAAGTGCATTAGGCTAACCGCGGCTAAGATATGATGCTATCACACACACAAGTGCATTAGGCTAACCGTTGCTAAGATATGTTGCTATCACACACACACACACACACACACACACATGCAAGGGGGGGAGTGTGGTCACGCCCGCCAGGAAACAAAACAAACATAAATCCCCTACCCCTGCCCCTTATAAAAACATTTAAATACCCATAATTCAGTCTGAGATATCAGTAGCCTAGCCGAAGAATCTGGGCAGTGTTGGATCACTCGTATTTTTGCTGAGACGACCGTGTGCTTGAGAGTGTGGGACCTGCTGCCGAATTATCACAACATCTCTGTTTCCCGATTAAAACAGCAGAACCGCGTCAGTCCATAGCAGGACAGACAGCTCACGCTACATCTAAACATCTAAACCCAACACAAGCATACAAAAGCACAGTGCGCACGTATAACACGCATGCACGCGCGCATACGTACACATACATGGTGTCCGATCAGTGAGCACTTTATTAGGAACCCCTGTACACCCTCTTATTCGTGCGATTATCTCATCAGCCCCGTAATGTGGCAGCAGTGGGGCAGGTCAGGAGTCAGGAGCTTCAGGTAATGTTCACGTCGACTGTCAGAATGGGAAATAAATGTGATCTAAGTGACTTTGACCGTGGAAAGATCGTTGGTGCACAACGCATCAAACCTCTAAGTAGACTTCATTCATTCATTCATTCATTATCCTAACCCGCTTATCCTGAACAGGGTCGCAGGGGGGCTGGAGCCTATCCCAGCATACATTGGGCGAAAGGCAGGAATACACCCTCGACAGGTCGCCAGTCCATCGCAGGGCACACGCACCATTCACTCACACACTCATACCTATGGGCAATCAGTCTAACCTACATGTCTTTGGACTGTGGGAGTAAACCGGAGTACCCAGAGGAAACCCACGCAGACACGGGGAGAACATGCAAACTCCGCACAGAGAGGCCCTGGCCGACGGGGATTCGAACCCAGGACCTCCTTGCTGTGAGGCGGCAGTGCTACCCACTGCACCATCCGTGCCGCCTCTAAGTAGACTTAATAAGACTAATTAAATACCTAATAAACTGTGGACTGAGTATACATACTGTGCGTACACACACTTCCTGTACATACACACACACCTCCCCCTCCCCTCTCTCACACGCGCACACACACAGGGTATAAACAGAGAAACAGTGGAGAGAGGGAGAGAGGAAGAGAGGGATGAGAGGGAGAGAGGGAGGATGTTTTTTCACTTTTAACATCACGGCAAGCACCCCCCCCCCCCACCCCTCCATCGTCCCCTCCTCCATTTTCTATCCCCTCGTTTCCTATTCTCGGAGCCTGGTGGCCTAGTTCCCCCCACCCCTCCCTCCCTCCTCCCTACGACCCCCCACCCGTCTGCTGGGCACCACGGGGTACAAACAGGACACCGACATCCGCCTCCCGCTCTCTCTGCTGTCTGCTGTGGGTTTTTTTTTTTTTTTTTTTCATTTCTTTACCATTTTAATTTCACTTTTTCTACCCCATTCCTCATTTTCTGCAATAATTTTATGCCATTTTACAGAAACGCACCTTTCAAACGCTTTTGCTTCCAACCCTTTCACTCTCTGCAGCGTTTATTTCGCCACTCTCAGCTGGCTGCAGTGGCTTTATCGTTCTCTTATCTTTACGGCCGTGTATAGGTTATGCCTTTTTCCAATCAACACACCGAGCGAACTTTTACCCCCGCCGTTTCCCGGCTTGCCTCCGCGAAATTCAATTAAAGTAAGGAGTTGTAAAGCCGTTGCCTAAATTGCTTCTACAGCCGTGCGCAAACATCGCGCCGTCTGTGTTGGGCGAGCGAAGGGAAAGCGACGCCCCCCGGTGGTGGAAAGCGGAACTTGAGATTCTACGGCGTCGGGGAGCACGGGGTACTTACTGCGGCGCCCATAAAAACGGAAATGAAAATCATAGCTCGTCGAACGACGGCATAAAGTAAAAAAAATAAAAAAATAATTGCTTGTATAAGCAAGAAAAATACGACGGCAGTGTTTTGGGAAATGCTTGTGCAGCGGCATTTTTGTGGACTGAAGTATGTGTGTTAATCATACGGGGCACACGCTGAAGGCGGAATTAAATTCACAGCTGTTCCCGTAATTCGTCTTACTTCCGTGTTTCATCTGAAATGTCAATTGTTTGAGACTTGCAGAGCCCAAAACAACAACAACAAAGTTCGCGCAGATTATGTAATAATTATGTAATAATGAATTAATGCCGAGAAAAGAAAAGAATATGCATTACAGGGACATAACACATCGAGTCTCGAGAAAAACAATGGCAACAAAAGCAGCAACTTAAAAAAGAAAAAAAAAAGGAAATAAACAATAAAAGGTTGAAGTGGTCAGACTGGACTTGTGTTTGTGGAACTGCGTTTCAGCTCTGTGTGTTAATTCTGCAGGGAGAAAGCTTACACCACTGCGTCAGAACACGCTGCACACAGCTGAGTGTGTGTGTGTGTGTGTGTGTGAGAGAGAGGGGGGGGGGGGGTGTGTGTGAGTCACATTACAACACACCTTTATCGTAACACTACAAACAAGCCAGCACAGGGCACAGAATACCCATCAACCCCGGCACTGAAACCCACCAACCCCGGCACTAATCAAACAGGGAGACAGAAAAAGGAGAAGAGCGAGGGTGAGAGAGAAAGAGAGGGAAAAAGACGATAGAAGCTGCAAGAAAGATTTCACACACCCCCCCCCCCCCCAAAAAAAAAAAAAAGATAAAGTGAAAGATAGATAGATGGAAAGATAGATATGGGGGTGGGGTAACAGAGCGGTTGGGACAGTGAGAGACGAGGCGTTTGCTACCCCTGCGGTTTCACAGCTGGGGGCCAATAAACTATCCGTTTCCTCTCACACGGGCTGGCGGTTCGGCCAGGGCTGAAACGAAGACACACATTGTTTGGGTTTATCTACAATAATTTTTGCACCTGTGGCTTTCAGAAAAAAGACTACTCGATAAAAAAACATTGAATCATGAGAGTCAATGTATTGAAATAAAAGCATATTGTTTTCCCGTATGATTGAACATAGAATATAGATCATTATCGATGTTGTTCATTATATGCAGCCTGTTTTCTCCATTTGTATTAAGGGCGCCAATCATTCTGCAGCTCACCGTATGTACGCAGTAATTTACCAGTACACAGAGGCTAGCGAGCTGCAAAGAATGCAGATAGCAGTACTCCTACACATGCATGTCAAAGCCACCTTCCCATTGTTAGCCATGACAGAGATATAATCACAGAGACTGTATTTAGCTTTGAAGTGGAGGAGAATATCTGTTCATTTTGCAATTAGGTAAATGATAATCATTCTCTATTACACACCCATAAAGGACAGCATTAAACATTATGTGGTGTTTTTTTCACTGCGATTTTAAAACATGACGAGAAGCTGAAAATACTCCCCACAAACACTTGCTCGTGTAATAAAATAAAATAAAAGCAAAACAAAACAAAAGGATTTCGGTCAGGCTCATTTATGGCAGAGGAGCATCCAGGAAGCACTGTCGGAAACGAATTGAAGGCGTGCGTACACACACACACACACACACACACACACACACACACACGCATGCACGCAAGCACACACACACACGCAGTAGGTATGTAAAAGTGATTTTCTCTGTCAGTGGTCTGTCCATCAGCTGAGCTCTCCCCATTTTGCCCTTTCAGTTTCACAAATGTGTGAGTGTGTGTGTGTGCATGAGTGTGTGTGAGTGTGTGTGTGTGTGTGCATGAGTGTGTGTGAGTGTGTTTGTGTGTGTGCATGAGTGTGTGTGAGTGTATTTGTGTGTGTGCATGAGTGTGTGTGTGTGCATGAGTGTGTCTGTGTGTGTTTGTGTGTGTATGAGTGTGTGTGTGTATGCGTGCACATGTGTGTATATGTATATGCGTGTACATGTTTGTGTATACATGCACGTGTGTGTGTGGCTGTATGCGTGCATGTGTGTGTGTGCATGCGCATGTGTGTGCGCGTGTGTGTGTGTGTGATTGTGTGTGTGTGCGTGTCCTTGTGTGTGTGGGTGCACATGTATGTGTGTACGCATGTCTGTGTGATTGTGTGCGTGCGTGTCCTTGTGTGTGTGCGTGCACATGTATGTGTGTGGGTGCACTTGTATGTGTGTGGGTGCACATGTATGTGTGTGGGTGCACATGTATGTGTGTGGGTGCACATGTATGTGTGTGGGTGCACATGTATGTGTGTGGGTGCACATGTATGTGTGTGGGTGCACATGTATGTGTGTGGGTGCACATGTATGTGTGTGCGTGCACATGTATGTGTGTGGGTGCACATGTATGTGTGTGGGTGTGTGTGTGTGCACGCGGATGTGTGCGTGCGTGTGCGTGTGTGGCTGTATGCGTGCATGTGTGTGTGTGTGCATGCGCATGTGTGTGCGCGTGTGTGTGTGTGTGATTGTGTGTGTGTGCGTGTCCTTGTGTGTGTGGGTGCACATGTATGTGTGTGGGTGCACATGTATGTGTGTGGGTGCACATGTATGTGTGTGTGTGCATGCGCATGTGTGTGTGCGCGTGTGTGTGTGATTGTGTGTGTGTGCGTGTGTGTGTGATTGTGTGTGTGTGCGTGTCCTTGTGTGTGTGCGTGCACATGTATGTGTGTGGGTGCACATGTATGTGTGTGCGTGCACATGTATGTGTGTGGGTGCACTTGCGTTTTCCCTTCTGAAGCGCCCCTCAAGTTCAGTGAGATTCCTGTGAGGGTTCATTCGAGCAACCCAAAAACTCCCGTCGGCCGGGAGGATCGGGACCCCGTCAGCTCCAATCTGCACAGGAAACACAGGTGAGTAACCCCCGCCCCCGCCCCCCCACGCACAACGTCAACCGAGCGCCAGAGCTGACATCACTGCACGCACTCGCGGCGTTAGTGCGTTAGCGTGAGCGAACAAAACCTCCGTGCCCACGCCATCTACCGCCTGGCGGAGCTCGAGAAGAGGCCTCGCTCGATCGGCCCTCCCCTGACGCCGGCCGGCTTGCCTACCGGCAGACTTGGGGAGCTACTGATTAGCGCAGATTAGTGATGCGATTAACCGTCGTTAGTGACAAACGCCTCCACGGAAGCACGGCTAATTTCGCAGCCTTGATGCGCGACGCGCTCCGCAAATCGCGGGAATAACACGTTAAAGCACGCGTTCATTACTGTTTATTTCTGCTTCCAGAACGGCAGGCTTTTCACTGAACAGCGTCGATTCGGCCGCAAACGTGTGTACGTGAGTCTCCTGGATTGAAAAAAAAAAAGTTTAATTAACACAAACTCCATGGTCTTATATTGTTATAAGCACCGTTTATTTTCCGGCACGGTGCCTGAAATCAGTGGGGGGGAAAAATACATTAAAGGAATTAAAACGTTAAAACTAGCTCAAAATAAATTCACACAGAATGATGGGTTAGAGGGGGTCAGCAGTTTCAGTAAATTAGGTGAACTAGAGTGCACTATGACGGTTAAGACTGTTGACTAGCGCGTCGTTTAAAAAAAACATAACCTGATGGCTTACTGACGCGCACGCGTAGGCGTGCTTCAGGAGATCGGTACTCAGTGCTGGACTGCGGGGCCCGTTCGTGCTCGGGAACGGTTGGTGTAGAATCTGGACTAGACCCGTTCTCCACTCTGATTGTGGAATGATGTTGTGGAATTGATGTTGGTGTTGACCAACGAGAGGTTTCAGTCAGCAGTGTGTCTTGGTAAAGTCGTGTCTGCATTTATACATAGTATATAGTCATTAATTTACATGATGCACACAGAACCTGTAAGTGACGCAGCTATTTAATGAAATGATTTCCTGAGTGTGTGGTACTCGGGCAGTGTACCACACCCCCTGCACCCTGCACACGCACGCATATGCAGGCAGGGCGTGTGCGCTGGACTTCAGAGACCGTTATTTCTGTCACTGCCTGGAGGAGTGGAGTCCGAAATTCAACCGCTCGACTCGACGTCTCAGGGACGGGCCGGCATGGCTCAGGCGGTAAGAGCGGTCGTCTCATTGGCTCAGGCGGTAAGAGCGGTCGTCTCATTGGCTCAGGCGGTAAGAGCGGTCGTCTCATTGGCTCAGGCGGTAAGAGCGGTCGTCTCATTGGCTCAG
>NC_083764.1:63178783-63191283 GCF_963514075.1 Conger conger | reverse complement strand
CGCATATGCGTGTAGCTGACGAGCAGCCTGTTTTTTTTTTTTGTCTCGCTGCGTTTCACCTTTCGGCTTCCTGTCTCCGTACGTGACAGGGTCCCCGTAGCAGGAACAGAACCCAGCACTGCTGTGTCTCAACAACGGCGCACAGAGCAAATGAAAACACAGACAGATCAAGACAAATCCAGTCAGTACAAAAACGAGAAAGCGTTTCCCAACCCCCCCCCCCCCCCCCCCCCGGCAAAAACAATCAAAATAAAAACACGAATGAGCTGAAACAAAACAAAACAACAAAGAAATGAGCAACAGAAATTAATTTGTGGATTTCAATTCCTACCGCAAAACCGCTGCACCTTGCGCTGTACGGGCGGACTGTCTTTGTCATGTTTTGCAATGCAAATGCATCCTCAACCCCGGAGAATGAATATTAACCCTCCGACTTCTGCGCGGGTGTGAGGTGGCGTACGTGTGACATGGAATCAGAAAAGGGGCTTTATCAGCGAGGTGGCCTTTGCATGTTCAGGAAATGATAACTGCCCCCAGGACTGTTGACAGCACGGTAAGAGACTTATCTGCTTTGTTTAGTATGATCATATATAATGATTATGTCATGTTTTGAAGATAATGTTTGGCACTGTAGGCACTGTTTCTAAAATATAAGATTATAATTAAAGACTATAAAGAGAAATACTGGACAATAGCTTCAATGAGCGGGTGAGACTATCAGACACTAATGCCCAGACCTGGGCGTAAGAATGTATTTGTAAATGAGCTTTTTAGAATATTAAAATGAGAAAAGACTCAGGTCAGGTCCCCGAGAATATTGAAACAAACCAAACTACTGGGATATGTTACTGTACCTATCAAAATGCACAACTGTATGAACAGATGGATGTTGATGGAGATAGATACACCTGTCTGGACACAGGATTTACATTTTACATTTTTTTACATTTACATTTTTGTCATTTGGCAGACGCTTTTAATCCAAAGCGACTTACAAGTGCCTAGGTTCTTCACAAGTCAAAGCATCACATCCATAACTAGGAAAATACACATGGAATGCTGTTCTAAACATATAGTCGTCATTATATTTTGGGTTAGACAAGGAGGATAGGGATATCAGAAAGGGGGGGGGGGGGCGGGGGAAATCAGGAGGGAGGACTAAGGTAGAGTTTGAAAAGGATTGTCTCTAGTTTCAACAATGCAACAAGCTCTCTAGCAGTTGGATGAGATGTGCTTTGCTAGGGCTGGAGTGAAAACCGACAGGATGATAGATCTCCAGGAGCAGGGCTGGTTACCACTGCTTGAAGGTGTAAGATCACATATATGTGATTCCCGTGTTCTTGACTGAACATTTGAATGCTGATGTAGCAAACACCACTGGTCGTGGAGCAATGGAGTTGGGAAGATTGGCATTAAGCAGTATTAGCTGTTGATGGGGCGACAGCGGTTGCAGGGGGCAACATGGCTCAGGCAGTAAGAGCAGTCGTCTGGCAGTCGGAGGGTTGCCGGAAGGTTGCCGGTTCGCTCCCCCGCCTGGGCTGTGCTGAAGTGTCCCTGAGCACTTAACCCCTAAATGCTCCTGACTAGCTGGTTGGCGCCTTGCATGGCAGCCAATCGCTGTTGGTGTGTGAGTGTGTGCATGAATGGGTGAATGAGAAGCATCAATTGTACAGCGCTTTGGATAAAGGCGCTATATAAATGCCAACCATTTACCATTTGATGGTCTCTGATACTATATGCCTTTTTCAGTAGACTGTACTCAGGGTGTTTTAGTCACCACAGCACTGGACACAGTATTCAATCTAATCCCTGTGGCACTTTTTATATTGTAGTAACAAAGTGTCGTGTCTAGGAAACGACAGAGTCCAAATCTTCAATTTGTCGAAAAACATCTTCGCGAGGGAAAAGACGACACCAGGCAGCAAGATCTTCAGGAAAATCAGACTTTATTAGCACACGTGCATAAAGCCGGATCAGCTCTCCAGAACTGAACCCCGACTGGCATTTGTACACCCATTTTATACACAGTTACTCCACCTACAACTCCTCCTCAAACCTCATTCTGGCAAATCACCCACACTTTTCTTATCGTAACTCCTCCCAACGCTCCTCCCACAACGTCATTGTGGCAAATTGCCAACGGTCCTTATGCTCTGCCAACTCTGTACAAAGTTCAGGGCATTCTGCCAACTACGTGTCCTCACTTCACCCCGCACCTGCTCTTGGCAAACTACCAGACCTCATAAAGTTCTGGATGCCCTCCCTCTAACACGTCATCCATACACGTCACTCTGTATCTTTCGCTTTTTATAAGACAAACTAAGCAGCAGAAATCATTGAAAATATACAGACAAACTAAACATTTCATTAATATTCACTTCTAATATACTTTTCTAATATACAGACATACTAAACATTTGATTAATTATTCTCTTCTAAGGGAATAAATGTACGTAGCATTCGTTGCTCTCATTTCAACAGTTTTCACTGTGGTTTCTTGCGTTTTCATAAGCTCAGCTATAATTAATGTTCAAGGTCAAATAGATACACTTCTGGCATAAAACATTGAGAGTCCCGGAGAAATCAGCTGTACAGTCATATCTTGCTCTGCCCGTGTCCTTGACAGTTTGGTCTACACAGTTCAAGACGGGCCCCCCCCCTGCCAGCTGGCTGGGCTCACTGTGTAATCCTAGCACAATTTAGCAGTTAATCAGTTTGAAACTATACAGGGTACATATCATACTTTAATACAGATATATTGATAAACTTTTAGCACACATCGTGAAGATGTTTTTCGACAAATTGAAGATTTGGACTCTGTCGTTTCCTAGACACGACATTTGGGGGCTCGTCCGGGATACGAAAGAGAAAGAGAAGCTCCCGGCGACTGGAGACCAGGGTGGAGAGTACTTTTTGATAGGCTGCAGCTGCAGCTTATCAGGGAATGAAAGTATTCAAGGACTCTGATCTCCTCTCCCGGACGCCGGAGGCAACATTCTCTCGTATAACTAACCCGGCAACTAAATTAAGGGGAAAAACGTAGCAAACTTTTCAGGAAACGTGCGCGAGGTGAACTGTGAGTAAACGGTGTGGGAATGTATTAATTGTGTTGGAAATTCCCTGGTCTCCAGTCGCCGGGAGCTTCTCTTTCGTATCCCGGACGAACCCCCAAATGTCGTGTCTAGGAAACGACAGAGTCCAAATCTTCAATTTGTCGAAAAACATCTTCGCGAGGGAAAAGACGACACCAGGCAGCAAGATCTTCAGGAAAATCAGACTTTATTAGCACACGTGCATAAAGCCGGATCAGCTCTCCAGAACTGAACCCCGACTGGCATTTGTACACCCATTTTATACACAGTTACTCCACCTACAACTCCTCCTCAAACCTCATTCTGGCAAATCACCCACACTTTTCTTATCGTAACTCCTCCCAACGCTCCTCCCACAACGTCATTGTGGCAAATTGCCAACGGTCCTTATGCTTTGCCAACTCTGTACAAAGTTCAGGGCATTCTGCCAACTACGTGTCCTCACTTCACCCCGCACCTGCTCTTGGCAAACTACCAGACCTCATAAAGTTCTGGATGCCCTCCCTCTAACACGTCATCCATACACGTCACTCTGTATCTTTCGTTTTTATAAGACAAACTAAGCAGCAGTAATCATTGAAAATATACAGACAAACTAAACATTTCATTAATATTCACTTCTAATATACTTTTCTAATCTACAGACATACTAAACATTTGATTAATTATTCTCTTCTAAGGGAGTAAATGTACGTAGCATTCTTTGCTCTCATTTCGACAGTTTTCACTGTGGTTTCTTGCGTTTTCATAAGCTCAGCTATAATTAATGTTCTAGGTCAAATAGATACACTCCTGGCATAAAACATTGAGAGTCCTGGAGAAATCAGCTGTACAGTCATATCTCGCTCTGCCCGTGTCCTTGACTGTATGGTCTACACAGTTCAAGACGGGCCCCCCCCCTGCCAGCTGGCTGGGCTCACTGTGTAATCCTAGCACAATTTAGCAGTTAATCAGTTTGAAACTATACAGGGTACATATCATACTTTAATACAGATATATTGATAAACTTTTAGCACACATCGTCGAGAGTTTTGGAGGAACCAGCCTGCTCACTAAGGCGGAGTCTGATTTTGACTTGTGATTGGTTATCATGCTTTTAGGTCTTTTGTTCTGTGAATTTTCCCCTACAAAAGTAGTTTAAGTTGGAGTAAAACGGTGGCTCCACGGTGGTGGAACGAACTCCCCGTTGAGGTCAGAACTGTAGAATCTCTCCCCACCTTCAAACGCAAGCTGAAGACACACCTCTTCAAGCAGCACCTCTCCCCATCCCTCCCTACCTCCCTGTGAACCTTAATTGTTGTCTCTGTGACTTGCTTTGTGTATCGGTATTTTTTAGTTGGCTAGGTAAGCAGTGTTTTGATAGTTAACTTTGGTCACTTTTGCTCTGTTTGTTTCTTGTTTAAAAAAAAAAAAAAAAAAAAAAAAAAATTGGCCCTCGTCCTTATCTTTGTTGTACAGGTAGCAGTTCAAATTGTACTTCCCTCTAGGGTCTTTCAGCGAACTTATCCCTGGTTATGGATATGCACTTTGTTGTACGTCGCTCTGGATAAGAGCGTCTGCCAAATGCGAATAATGTAATGTAATGTAATGTAAACCATTTTTTTATTACACTAAACTATGAAAAACGAATTCATCATGCAAGTTCATAAAAAGTCACATTCATCCTGATCCATTTGTGCGGTAGGGGTGATCGGCATTGTGTTTGCAACACAGACGACTTTTGGACAAACTAGCAACGTGCAACTGAAAAGGACAGGTATAAATACACAGGGGAATGAGACAAACTAGGCGGGGCATGGGAGTGAGGGCGGTCTAACAAATAAACATCAGGTAAGACACATGAAAGGGTAATGGGACAATAACGAGGGGGAAAACAAAAACGCGGACTGGATTCACAAAGACACACATGTAAAACAAACGGCTCTGGACTAGAGAGTAGACAATGCATAGATTGAAGACGTAGTGATAGTTAAGAGACAGGTGCGAACACTTCGCTGAAACAAACGAGTAATAAGGGATAGCATAGGAAGGCGGAGTTGTAGAAACAGCGCAGAAATGCTAAGAGATGCGTTAGTGAGTGAATATTTCTAAACTACCCAATAAAAGTGATTTTTAGTTAGTTAGTTAGACAGACAGTAAGTGTATTAATCGGATTAGTACTGTACAAAACCTAGATTAGTAGTGGTTAGTAAGAATAGTGCTTTACAACATTTAACTACCAAGAAAAAGCAGGAAGTAAGAATCGCGAGTTTTAGAAAGAATGTTGAAAAACCGAAACTACCGTAACCACCCGAATAGTGGGACACGCAGACAGGGGAGTGACTAGACTGGTAAACATTCAGACGCAGACATAACAGGGGAGGACGAGTGCAAAGACTAATGAACATAAACAGACCCAGACATGAAATATGAAAAATAATAAATTACAAGAATAAACAATACAAAACAATGATACACTAACACACAGAACACAGGAACATAACATCAACTATGTCAGCTTGAGCTGGTCAAGCTGGGTATGAGCTGGTCTAGCTGGGTATGAGCTGGTCTACCTGGGTATGAGCTGGTCTACCTGGGTATGAGCTAGTCTACCTGGGTATGAGCTGGTCTAGCTGGGTATAAGCTGGTCAACGAGTATGGCCATGCTGGTCATAACGCTAGTCTAGCTGGGTATGAGCTGATGGACCAGCTCGTGATGATAGCTTGTATGAGCTGGTAGCTGGTCAACCAGCTGTTTCAAAACATATCTTGAGCTGGTCGAGCTGGGAACTTAGCTGAACTGGTCAATCAGCTACCAGCTGTTTCGATGCCTAGCTTGAGCTGTTTGTTTCAGCATATGTGTGAACAGAGGGAAGCACCTTATGCCAGCCAGTTATATATTTTTTTTAATGGCAACTGTTGAAAAATCTTTGCTCTTCCTTATTGATTACTACAGTCCCTTATCCTGTCAGATTCCTGAACTACACTACTACAAATGACATCTCATCTTACTTTACTAAGTTCTGTTCCTCCCAGTTTAAACAAATAACTTTTGTTCATCTTTAGCAAATCTTGGACCAGCGGCATCAAGTCCTAGTCGTGGAGAGCTACAGATCGGTTGACCTTAAAATCTAATTCAGACCCAGGAAAGCAGGTGAGATGAAGGAAATATTTCAGAAATAGTATATCATTAGTAAATGAATAATAATTATTGTTAAAGGTACAATAGGTAAGATTTTTGTGTTACCATTGTAAATCCCTTCCTATCATTGAAAAGTCTCACTGGCATGTTGACTCACCCTCTGCCTGTGTTTATAGTCCTTAAATTCGGGTTTCAAAAAATGCAGTTGACAGGCCGGCACCAAAACATTGTATAGCTGTACAATAATTCAAGCTCATTTGTTGAAAATTTATCCTAATTGCCACAGCCAATGGCGTTTCAGCATCAGCGTGTTCACAGAGAAGGGGGAGGGATAAACAGTGTTGTGGTTTGAGCGTGTTTGTTGCTGCAGTTCCTCTCTTGACTGTTAGAAGCCCAAAATTACCTATTGTACTGTACCTTTAAGTGCAGAGGAACAATGGGAACCAGCAGCCTCTGTATCAAAAAGCTGATCACTTTTTCAACAAACAAAATGTATGTTACCAGAATTAAAAAATATATGAAACAGTTTATTTACAAACAAGTCAGAAATGTAGGCATGAAGACTTTACATATTAGTAGGACGTTTACATTTAAATGTTTTGGACACTTTAGGTAAAAAAAAAAAAGAAAAAATTTGACAAACACTTTGCTACCATACTGCCCAAACCCAGTTAGAATCAGGTAATGACTCAAGGATGTAGCAACCAGTTTAGGAGCTGCTAAGATAGTTTCGGAGCATTTCCTGAGGAATTAGCAGTTTGACAAATTGTACTTATTATGTGCCGACAATATGATAATACTAAAATTGCATGTAGGCCTTTTTTCTTTCTTTTTTTTTAACATTATTACCGTTTCCTCATTTTTTGACCAGACAGAATGGTCTTGAACCAGAGCGAACGCTGCAATCTAACCATAACGGAGGAGGTGAGGGTCTTTGAGAAGGTGGCCTACATCCCCGTCTTCGCGCTTGGCCTCCTGCTCAACTCCGCGGCCTTGTGCCTCTTCCTGGTCCGGAGACGCAGCTGGACGGAGACGCACGTCTACATGGTGAACCTGGTGCTGGCCGACTTGGCCCTCATCCTCCCGCTCCCCTTCAGGATATACAGCGTCTTCCACCGCTCGGAGGTGTGGGACTTCTGCCCGTTACTGATCGCCGTCCACTACGTCAACATGTACGCCAGCATCCTCACGCTCACCGCCATCAGTGTGCACCGCTTCGCCGTGGTGAGGTTCCCCTTCAGCGCCAGGGCGGGCCGCTGGCGGAAACAGACGGCCGCCGTGTTATGCGTCCTCATTTGGGTGGCGGTCGCGGCCATATGCGCCAAATTAAGCCAGGCGCACACGAGAGACAAGTTACAGACGTGCTTCGACAGAGTTGCGGAGCCGCTGCCACTTTGGATCGTGTTGGTCGTGTTCGTCGTGGGATACCTCCTGCCCTGTTGCGTGATCCTGTTCTGCTCCGGTCAGACGATCGTTTCCCTGCTCGGCGACAAGGAGGGCATCACCCAGGAGAAACGGAAATGTGTCGCCATCATAGCGGCGAACCTGGTGGTGTTCGTCGTCTGCTACACCCCGTTCCACGTCATGGTCCTCGTTAGGTTCGGCGCGGGCATCCGAAAATGCGAGACGTATAACTTGGTGCACAACGTTTTCCACATTACAAGTTGGATCGCGACGACGAACTGCTGCTTAGATTCGATAGCTTATTACTTCTTATTCAAAGATATTTTTCACTGAAATTAACACCTGACCCAGTTCTCTTCACCGTGCCCATGCTTCATCTTGTGGCCATTGCCCACAAACACGGCATTAGTTTCCATTGCTAATACAGGTGATATCCGCCCACACACAGTACTGTGCAGAAGTCTTAGGCACCCTAGACTTTATTATATACATGCATATTTTTTTGCGTGTGTTAGTATAAGAGAACACATTTGAGATTTCCAAATATTCATTTTCCAAAAGATTTAATTTTACATTTCAAGACATTTTTATATTTAATTTTAAAAGTAAGATATTACTGTGAACAATTGACACATTTTTACATAAAAACTTGATCAAGGCTCTCTGAGCAGAAGAACTGTGGCTAGTTCTCCAACATGTTTGGAACAACCTCCGATTGTCTTATAGAACTGCAGGACAGCGTTGGCCATCTCAGAGAAGCGATGCAGTTTTAACGCCGAAGGGTGGTCACAAAAAAATATCGATTTGATTCCGTTTTTTACTATTCTGCCGAATTACTAAAATGTAATGTAAAATGTATAGTACGTTTATTTAGGACCTTTCATTGAATTATTTTTATACGGATGTACGAAACTATGTGACAAACAAACTGGGGACTGCAGCTAAAACTGAGTTTGATGTCATGTTATATTTTGAATAGGATGCTCTCAATGTTAATATGAGTTTTATCATGCAACTATTTATTATAAAAGGGAAATATTATATATTCATATGAAAAAATGGTCAAAAGCTGAGCCACATTGTATCTCAATGACGTTAACAACACAGATCCACTTTAGGTTTTATTCAAAGTAAAAAACTGTGAAAACACAATTTATTCTTTTCTTATAACAGCCTTTGCAAATGCACTGCATGAGTCTGTCTATCATTTCATTATTTCCTTGTTGTAAGTCTTTGTTCTTTGTTTTCTTTTTTCTTTTTCAAAACATTTTTACATAATTTATTATTTAATTATTTTAAAAATTATTTGAATAAACCTCTTTTCTTTGTTTGTTGTTAAGTTTGTAAACAAAGGCTGTTAAAAAAATAAATGAATAAAAAATATAAATGACATGCACTCTGAACAGAACCATAAGTCGGTCCACGGTTCTGGTGAACGCTACCCATGGTTCGATTGCATTGCCATTTTGCTCTTTGATGAACGGCAAGGCACCTGTGGGTTTGTTTTAGCCAACATTTGCAATTTGGCAAAGAATGCTCATAACCAGTTATTTGGCAGGTGCAATAGGTAAGTGAATACATTTCTGGTTTTATTTCTTTCTTTTGATTTAGGCTAATCCTTATTTTTTTGTATTCATTAATCTAAAATGTGGCAGCACGGATGGTGCAGTGGGTAGCACTGCCGCCTCACAGCAAGGAGGTCCTGGGTTTGAATCCCCATCGGCCGGGGCCTCTCTGTAGGGAGTTTGCATGTTCTCCCCGTGTCTGCGTGGGTTTCCTCCAGGTACTCCGGTTTCCTCCCACAGTCCAAAGACATGCAGGTTAGGCTGATTGGAGAGTCTAAACTGCCCATAGGTATGATTGTATGAGTGAATGGTGTGTGTGCCCTGCGATGGACCTGTCCAGGGTGTATTCCTGCCTTTCACCCAATGTATGCTGGGATAGGCTCCAGCCCCCCTGTGACCCTGTTCAGGATAAGCGGGTTAGGATAATGGATGGATGGATGGATGGATGGAATCTAAAATTTGGTGGCCAACTGCAGCCAGTTCATTTGAATCGCCCTTGTATATTGAGGAAACACTGTTACAACACTGCCCCCCGGTGGCTGGAAAGAGATCGACACGCCTTCTGCACAAGCCTGATCGTCTCGAAAGGGATTCCGGAGCGACCAGGGGCGCTTTTGTATGCAGTGAACCAATTCTGCTGCTCCCTCACGCGCCGGCCGGACTCGGATTTGGCAGGACCGGGGCGCTCACTTACCGGTTTTAAAAGAGTGGATATCACATGACACTAAATGCTCGTCAGATAAACCTTTCATCCTCAGACCTAGGTATGCATCACTCATATCCAACAATGACTCAACGTAATTAAGTGGCCGGTTTTATTTTCCTGTTTAACAAACTTTTCAAGAAATCGCAAACACACACAGTCAAGGTTTTGCGGGATAAAATCCTCTCTGACTTTTGGAAATGGTTTGAGCTGATCGCACGAACCGAAACCGAAAACAAAGCAGGATCACAGTTAACTGGATAACTGACTAAAACCCGGAACCCTCCCAAATCTGGAACATGCATATTAAGAAAGGGGTTTTACTCCTGAGAACTCCGTAATCCTGCTTTGTGAAATACCGCCAGGACTGAGGTCTGACATCTTTATGGACCCAGTGCCACCTACTGGTTGTATAATATAAATTGCGGCATCGAAGGTTAAAGAGAATTCGCCGCAGCATCAGCAATAAACAGCGAAAAGATAACCTGTGAGAAGCCCGACGAACCTCCACCATCGGAACAAAAAAAGTGCTCTTCTTCAAGCTTTTGTGATTCTTTCCTCCCACCAAAATTACAAGGAATATAAAATATTCAACACCTCCAGTTGACAAAGGAACCAGAACAAAACGAGATTAAAAAAAAAAAATAGTTGAACAAATTAAAATAAAAAAACCTCCCCAAAGACAAATGTAAACACAGCAGCGGGAATTCATAGTCGATGGTGTATTAGAACGGGAAAAGAGGGACGGAGATGAGTCTCCATGGCAACTGGCGGCCAGCCCGCCACTTTGGCCAGGGACCGAGCATATGACAGGACACTGCTGACAAATTAGGTGTGTCTGCTG
Source organism: Conger conger (assembly GCF_963514075.1). Classification (NCBI taxonomy): domain Eukaryota; kingdom Metazoa; phylum Chordata; class Actinopteri; order Anguilliformes; family Congridae; genus Conger; species Conger conger. Next base: position 63,180,554 of record NC_083764.1, on the reverse strand, counting down.
CGCGTACGTGTGTGAGTGCTGTAGAACAAAAAAAAAAAGCTCTGTTTATTTAAATGATTTGAACCATTCTGTCTGGCTTCATCAGCTGATGTATTCACCGCATGGCATTTAACTTTTACCGTTGGCATTTAAAAACATTCATTCCTTTTAGGTTAAGACTACTTAACTCCTGCGGCGTAAATAGTAGGAGGGTGTACGCTCCTGTCAGTGTATATTCGGTCAAGACTACTTCATTCATGTAACATAAATGGTATGGTGGGCTTACCCTCCTGTCAGTGTATATTATGATATGACTCCAATGTGTGTGTTCTGTGTCGCGATAATAGGCGCACAAACTGTAACCATAAACACGCGCTCAAACCGCATTAACAGGAATGCGCATCCGTACTGCACATCGCCAACTGCACCGTCTCGCTCCCTCACACTGATAAGGTCCCTTAACGTATGAATTTGGGCACAGCACGCCCGGGGAAGTCACTTTGTTCAACAAGATGGCCGCCCCTGCTGTGACACACACACGCGCACACACGCGCACACAGAACTGCAGCTGGTCGCCAAAGCAACGGGGAGACTCGACGCTGTGGAGAAGCGGGACCGTAGCCCGAGGCAAGCCTGCAATTATCCTCTTCCTGTTCTATGGGGATGACAGGAAGCTGGAGCCATCCAGGTGGCAAACACCGAGACCTCATTCGCTGCACAGTCAACACTCGCACACGCTGATGAGCCAATCAAATCAAAACACGTAATTATCCCGAACCCCAAACAAAAATATTTCCCCTGAAATCTACTGAAGAGATGCTGAAAAATTACCGCCTAATATTACTGTCTACAGCTTCACAAAATGCAAAATTCCTTGTGCTTCGTACAGTGGTGTCCTAAGTAAGAAAAAAAATCTTCTCTTGTTGGATTGGATTTGAAAGCAAACATTGTTGGCCGCATCAAGAGTTGACCACACGTAGAAGCAGTGGAACACGAAAGGCGGAGATGGCTCACCTTGGGTTCCCCCCACGGCCTCACTTACTTATTTATTCATTTGTTTATTTATTTATTTATTTATTTATTTATAAATGTCATGTCGCATGAGCTCCCTACTGTCTCCATGGTAGCAAGGCAGCAAATCGGGACAAGTGTGTGTGTGTGAATGTGTGTGTGAGTATGAGACATTTTATTTTTTTGGGGGAAAGGAAAAGCTGTCCGCTGTAAGCCCAGTCCGTGCAGTTCTGTTCCGGTTCTGGTTCTGGTTATGTTCCAGTTCTGCTCTGGTTCAATTTCTAGTTTTGGTTCTGGTTCTGTTTCTGTTCCAAGTTCTGCATGGTGGCCAACTTTGTCAGTATCATTATTCTTGCCTCCTGGTCCCATGTCTCTTCTCCCCCTCAACCCTTTGCTTCAGGTTTCCTCAGGTGGAGGTGTGGAGGTAATCAGGTGTGTTCTGGAGGGGGGTGTGAACGTGTGGAAGTACTCAGGTGTGTGGGTACTCAGGTGTGGGTACTCAGGTGTGGAAGTACTCAGGTGTGTGGGTACTCAGGTGTGGAGGGACTCAGGTGTGTGGGTACTCAGGTGTGGAGGCACTCAGGTGTGTGGGTACTCAGGTGTGGAGGCACTCAGGTGTGTGGGTACTCAGGTGTGTGGGTACTCAGGTGTGGAGGCACTCAGGTGTGTGGGTACTCAGGTGTGTGGGTACTCAGGTGTGGAAGTACTCAGGTGTGTGGGTACTCAGGTGTGGAGGTACTCAGGTGTGTGGGTACTCAGGTGTGTGGGTACTCAGGTGTGT
>NC_083764.1:63143783-63173783 GCF_963514075.1 Conger conger | reverse complement strand
GAGAGAGAGAGGGAGAGGGGGAGGGAGAGGGAGAGAGGGAGGGAGAGACAGAGAGAGAGAGGGAGAGAGGGAAAGAGAGAGAGGGAGAGAGGGCGAGATGGGGAGAGAGGGAGAGAGGGAGAGAGAGAAGGAGAGGGAGAAAGAGGGAGGGGGAGGGGGAGAGGGAGGGAGGGGGAGAGGGAGAGAGAGATAGGGAGAGAAGGAGAGATGGGGAGGAGAGAGAGAGGGAAAGAACGTTACACACACAATATATACATATACACACACACATGGTTAATATACACACACACAGTCGCACCTACACACACATGCACACACGCACTCACACATACTCACACACAGCATCAACCAGACAACCACATACAGATTCCGGAGAGAGTTTACACATGTGCACACACACTTTGGTGGAAATTCTATTTTCTATTTCCACCAAACTCTACATTCTTCTTTAGTTCTTAGGTTTCACCTCTTCGCGGAGAGATTCTCTGTGAACAGCAGGAAGCGGTTTTAATTCAAAGAATTAAATGCCTTAACCAAAGAATAGGGTTGCGCTTAACTCCTACGTTGTACAATTTGAAAACTGTTAATTTTGTATTTTTTCATTGATTTTATTTCCGATTTTTCCCCTTTTCTCCCAATTTAGTCAAATTAAATTAAATACCTCCTCTATTCCAATTAGAGCCAGTGTTAGATACACCGCCTACACCCCGCACCTCAGCGGCCCGAAGGAGAGCGACACGCCTTCTTCCAGCCGTCTCGTCTCATGCTCGTGACCGTGATTCCGAGGCGCCCGAGGTGCTTTATTGTGCGGCGATCAGCTGACCCTGCCAAGTCCCTCCCTCTGGAGCAGCGAGCCAATTATTGCCGCTCCACGTGAGCCGGCCAAACTTGGCTTTTGGCAGGACCGGGAATCGAACCCCGGTCCCCGGTGTGCAGAAAACTGTTAATTTAAAAAAACTTTACGCCCCCAGACCCCCTTGGTCTCATGTTTCACCTCCCTCTAATATTCAAACTGCAGTTATCCCTGCCTCAGGACTCCATACAGACACACCGTTAGAAGACATATCAGACTCCGCGGTTTGGCTGTGAGCGGCTGGTCATGCCCTCATCATAAAATACCAGGTTCAGGAACTAGACTTTGTCTATAATCACTGCTGTACAGTCCTGCCCATAAAAAAATAAAATAAAATTTAAAAAAGCCACAGTTACCGTGGCGACGCTGCCATTTTGTTTTTTTTTCGTGAGAAAGACAGCGCAGTCCACCGCTCGTTACGACACGCTGTAATGGCCTCGCGCTCCCAGATTACAGCCACTCCTCTCCTTATCCCCCATGTCATCCTCTCCTTTTCACCCGCCCGTCGCCCGCCCTTACCTGGGGAAAACACGCTACCGTCTCTGAAAAAGAACAGCTGCGCGGAGAATCCATTTAACGCAGAACCGGTGGACCTGCACGAGACCGACTTAAGAGGCTTTCAGGAGCAAGGAGGCTCAACGCAGAGCCCACAGAAAACACACTCTAAATTATATTATAATATATATTATATAATATTCTAATTATTTTTGAAAGAATCTTATCTGTACAGAATGTTATACAGGTGCCCAAGACCTTTGCACAGTACTGAATATATCATTATATTTTCAAAAAAGTCAAAAAAGTGAATCTATTCCACTCGTTTAAAGTGCTCTCTCTCTCTCTCTCTCTCGGTACTTCTTCTGGTATTCTTCTTTCAAAAACGCTGAATCTAATCGCTTGAAGGACATTTTATTTGAGCAGTTGAAGGGGAAGAGGTGTGAGGGGCGTATATGGCAACAGCGTATCCAGGAAGTCAGACGAGCCGACGAGGCGCCTGAAGGATACTATCCCCGTCTGTCTGCGGCACACATCTCTTTATCTGCACGAACTCTGACAGTGAAATAACTCTGGAATGAAATACGCACGGATGTGAAACACCGCCGCTGAAAATGCTTCGCTTTCTCGCACTCGCAGAGGAGATAGCTGGCTGGTCGCGGACGTTAAGGATACCTGGGGCCCGACAAATCGCGCAACGTTTGTCCTTTTTACGATGTTTGTTTCTTTTATATCCACGGGGCGTAAAGCGTCTCGGGTTTTTATTGGGCTTGTTTACACCGTTTCGCTTGACTTTACTCCTTTTTTTGGGGGGGGGGGGGGGTGGGGGGGGTCATCCTGTTGCACACGGATGACCTCACCGGTCTAATTCCACACCCCCCCCCGGCGGGGCGGGCTTTGATCAGACGCCGTTAAAGACCGGAGCGCAACCTGGGACAGCGTTTGCCTGTGGCTGCAGTTCAGCGTAGCGCCGTGCCACAGAACCCCGGCCTTTTTCTGCGAAGCAGCTGTCGGGGGCGTTAAAACACCGGACCTCCGTGGACCCCGGGACGATGAAAGGGTTTGAGGAGCGCTGACGCTCTTACGCTGCCACAGCTGTCTGTGCTGGCAAAGCAGCTGCTAATTTGCAGCTTAAATGGAAAATTAGTTGTTTTCAATGGCGGCCGTTCTCATGGCGCCAGATCCAGAATGCCCCCCCCGCGAAGCGCCACTCTTACGCAACGCCCCTGGGTTCCCCACAGCCAAACTGAAGTATTAAAACAGTAAAGAGCGGTTTGTGTGGAGGGCGCATGCTGACACACCAGAAGTACTTCAAAGTGTCACCCGTCCCAATGGCTTGAGTGAGAACGCTGTAGCTCCCCTTGTGGAGAATCTTCAACCTGCTAAATGTGAGTGAGTGAGTGTGTGAGTGTGTGAGTGAGTGAGTGAGTGAGTGTGTGTGTGACTGAGTGAGTGAGTGTGTGAGTGAATGAGTGTGTGTGAGTGAGAGAGAGAGAGAGTGTGAGTGAGTGAGTGTGTGAGTGTGTGAGTGAGTGAGTGAGTGAGTGTGTGAGTGTATGAGTGTGTGTGTGTGAGTGAGTGTGTGTGAGTGAGTGAGTGTGTGAGTGAATGAGTGAGTGTGGGTGAGTGAGTGAGTGAGTGTGTGTGTGTGAGTGAGAGAGAGAGAGAGTGTGAGTGAGTGAGTGAGTGAATGAGTGAGTGAGTGAGTGAGTGTGTGAGTGAGAGAGAGTGTGAGTGAGTGAGTGAGTGAATGAGTGAGTGAGTGAGTGAGTGTGTGAGTGAGAGAGAGAGAGAGTAAGTGGGTAAGAGTGGGTGTGAGTGTGTGGCTACGTGAATGTTCCATTACGTTCAATGATGGTCCGCTACACCACTCCTGCTGTCGCCACGGCAACCTCTTATTGTTCCGTGGCGTTGCCCAGGTAACGAGGATTCTTGTGGAATCCACCAGTAACCTTTCAGACCCACAGAAAAAGACTGTCAGAACGGCCCCCCTCCCAAACTAAGCAAAGGGCACAGACCTAGCCCAGTCCTGGCACAGTAGTAGTGCAGTCATAACATAGTCGTAAGTGCCGTAATAGCGCAGTCATAGTGCAGTCATAACAGTCATAACGCAGTCATAGCACAGTCATAGTGCAGTCATAACACAGTCATAGCACAGTCATAGTGCAGTCATAACGCAGTCGTAGTGCAGTCATAACGCATTGGTAGTGCAGTCGTAGTGCAGTTGTTGTGCAGTCGTAGGGCAGTCGGAGCATCTCCCTGTGCGGTTGCCGCGGGCAGAATCCGGCCGATCAGTGGCATGATGCAACACAAAGCAATAAGAACAGAAACCGCAGTGAAAACACCAGAAAAACAACGTCATAAATGCCGGGATCATGGCCGCGGTGAGTGAGCTTTCACAGGTGGTTTTGAGCGCTGCGTTTCTGCCAGAGTCTGTCGTTTACTGGCGGCTTTTACAGGGATGGCGTGAGGAGCGAAGGAATGGAAATTAGTCCGACGCAGGGAGGTGAACGCTTCAGGGGGTCCGAACATGAAAAGCAGTCCTGCAACATCGGCTCTTCTGCCTGTGAACTCCAGCCAGCTGATTTCAGTAAACAGCTCTACCTCCCGGCTGAAGAACTTGCACTAATGACCCAAATCCAGGTGGTGGGAATAAAATGCCGGGGAGAACTTTTCCACAGATACAGCTGTGGCACACCTGAGCCATAACCCCTGAGCGGGTTCAGCCTAACGCGGAGCTGAAAGTCGGGAAGGGCACACTGCGGCAGTGTGGGTCGCGAAAAAACAGAGCTCGGTCCCCGTGGGGCTGCCGGTTTGACTCCCACAAAGGGGGCCCCTACGGAGGTACAGCATACTGTGTCCTCCTTCAGAATACGGCCTCAGTCCGGAACTCCGTCCTGGAATGTTTCTTCTGAAGCCAGTGTTCCGGAACTCCCCTGCTTCCGGTCTCCGGTAGCGACGGCGACATCGGCGTTAGAGCGCTCGGTCTAGAACACTCTCAATCACACAATTGTGACCTCACACCTTCAAGGGTTAAGTGTGCTGAAGTCACATTGTGAGGCTCACCAGAATGGGGGAGAGGTACGCTGGACCTAGAGTCTGGTCGCATGGGTACCCACCACATCCGTGACCTCCGGTCCTGCGTCTAGCCATGTATGTGTGAATTAGAGGCCACTGTATACCCACAATGCCCCTGTGTGGGTTTCCACTAGCTAGCCCGGAGGTAGGCTGTAGCGTAGTGGCTAAGGTACAAGACAGGGACCCGCAAGGTTGTAAGTTCAAGCCCCGGAGTCGCCACGACAAGATCTACACAGCCGTTGGGCCCTTGAGCAAGGCCCTCAACCCCACATTGCTCCAGGGGGCATTGTCCCCTGCTTTGTCGAATCAATTGTAAGTCGCGTCGGATAAGAGCGTCTGCCAAATGCCAATAATGTAATGTAACGGATAAAACCGTCAGCTAAATAACAAATGATTTCTCATTAGCCTAGCACACGCTAGCGAAAGAGCACTGAAAGTGGTGCGTGCCGCTAGCCGTCGTTGCTCGCTTTCGGCCCAGCAGGCTACGCTATAGCTTTAGCGTCTCGTCGTGCTGGAGCTCTCCCCCTGCCCAGCTGGGACTGGCCCCCCGCCGGGGCGATGGGCGCTACGGGGGGGGGGGTTATGAGCGCACTGCTGCCTCATCCCTGCTCCGTGAATCACGCTAACGGCGCACAGACGCTAACGGCGCACAGACGCTAACGGCGCACAGACGCTAACGGCGCACAGACGCAGCACACGGGCAGCTTGCAGCGGCCCGCGCAGGTGTCACGGCAACCAGAAAGAACAACTGACGCATCCTTCCATTGTCGTGGAAACGCTGCCTCCATCCTCACTGCGTAAACGGTGAGAGGAAGCGGAGACAGAGAGACCCGCAGGACGACAGTTCGTCAATGTCCCGTTGGTATTGTGACGTAAATATACTCTCAGCGAGCCCTTCAGTTATTAGTTATTTATGAAACTTATGAAACTTATGAAGTCTTCTGCTGCTGTAGCCTATCCGCTCAGAGGTTTGACACGTTGTGTGTTCAGAGATGCTCGTCTGCCATTGTCCTCTGACCTCTCTCATTAACAAGGCGTTTTTGCCAGCAGAACTGCTGCTCACTGGATATTTTTGTTTTTCACATCCATGGGACAGAGACAGAGACAAAGAGAGAGAAAGAGAGACAGAGACAGAGAGAGAGACAGAGAGAGAGAAAGAGAGAGACAGAGACAGAGAGAGAGAAAGAGAGAGAGAGAGACAGAGAGACAGACAGAGAGAGAGAGAGAGAGACAGAGACAGAGACAGAGACAGAGAGAGAGAGAGAGAGAGAGACAGAGACAGAGACAGAGACAGAGACAGAGGCAAAGAAAAAGAGCAGATTTTAGGCCCCCCAGGATCTCCCTTGCTTCCTGATCACAGCTCTAAGGGGAGCAGCCCTGGCTGTCAGCCTGAAAGAGAGGAGGAGGCGTGGGGCTCCAGGTCCTGCAGACAGACCGGGATCAGGGCAGGGCCCCGCTGGACCCAACCAAGGAGGAGGAGCCAGAGCCGGGCAGGTGTGAGGTCACAAACACCACGCCGTTAGAATGTCCTGAACATTCTAACGCTGATGCAACAGTCACTGCTGCTGACGGGGAAACGATGGGGTGCCAGAACACGGACTTGCAGTACAATGTGAAAATAAATCCAAACAGGGTTAAAAGTCAAGGTGAAAACATGGGAGATTGTTATTTTTGGGCGGGGGGCAGGTAGGGTTGGTTGCGGGAGGGGGATCCCAGGGCTATGGACAGTGTTCATTCCCTCTCTTAGATCTAATCTTTCCTCCATTCCTCCCTCTCTGCGGCCTGTTTCCCTGAGTCCCTCTCTATCTCATTTGCAGCTAATCTCTCTCTTTCCCTCCATCCCTGGAGATGTCCAGCACTCCCACTCCTGCCCTCCGTGTCCTTCCATATACCCCCCCTTCTCTATCTCACCCCCTCTCCCTCTCTCCCTCTCCCCCTCTCTCCCTCCCCTCCCTCTCTCTCCCCTCCCTTTCCTCTCTCCCCCCGTCTCTCTCCCCTGCCATGCCCCCCCCCCCTCCCTCTCCTCTTCCACGCACAGCGCCTTCTCAGAAGTCCCGGTAATGAAAGCCCATTGAAGTGCGGTTCTGCGGTTCTGCGGTTCTGCGGTTCTTGTGCGAGACTCCCCTTCATTAACGCACCGGTCGCCGTTTGGGGGGGACCAGCTCTCCCGGGCCGTCGCCGTGGTGATTAGCCGCGCCGCGGGCTAACGGTGCGGCAGGGCGTCCGCAGTGCAGTGGCCGTACCCGCCGCTAACGTGCACGCTCGCCCAGCGAACACGTGCACACACACGCCACACCGTGCACGCTCGCCCAGCGAACACGTGCACACACACGCCACACCGTGCACGCTCGCCCAGCGAACACGTGCACACACACGCCGCACCGTGCACTCTCGCCCAGCGAACACGTGCACACACACGCCACACCGTGCACTCTCGCCCAGCGAACACGTGCACACACACTCCGCACCGTGCGCTAGCCTCCTGGTGTGCGCACCTGCGTGTGCACAACTCCCAATTATCTCTAAACACGCCTGCAGCCATTATATGCCAGCGGTGTATATCAATGTGTGTACATGTACTGGTGTGTGTGTGTTTGTACATAAATATGCATGTGATTATGTGCATACGTGCAGTCATCTGTGTGACCCAGTGTGTGTGTGCTTGGCTGCATATGTGTGTAAAATATACTGTGTGTGTATGTGTATGTGTGAGCAAGTGTGTGTGTGTGTGTGCGTGTGTGAGAGTTTGTGTATGTGTGTGTGTGTGTGTGTGTGTGTGTGTGTGCGTGTGTGGAGAGTGTGTGTGTGTGTGTGTGTTTACTCCTCTCTGTGCTCATGGTTGAGTGCTTCTCCTCATTATCTTGACTTGGGCTGTGGCTCAGTGTGCTGAAACAACTCGACTCCCCTGATTCCCACCTCCCTCCCTCTCTTTCTCTCCCTCTCTTTCACTCCCTCCCTCTCCCTCCCTCCCTCTCTCTCTCTCCCTCCCTCCTTCTCTCTCTCCCTCCCTCTCTCTCTCCCTCCCTCTCTCCCTCTCTTTCTCTCCCTCCTGTCTCTCCCTCTCTCTCCCTCCCTCTCTCTCTCCCTCCCTGTCTCTCCCTCTCTCTCCCTCCCTCTCTCTCCCTCCCTCTCTCCCTCCCTGTCTCTCCCTCTCTCTCTCTCCCTCCCTCTCTCTCTCCCTCTCCCTCCCTCCATCAGCAGGCCTTGAGATTTGCCCCCTCAGGTGGGGGGCGGGTACAATAGTCCTCACAGAGGACCAGAGGGCAAAATAACAAACGGGCAGCTAGAAACGCTAACCGCACCAGCCAGACCTCTCACACAACCTACGCGTGTTCGGAGCGCGGTCGAAGTGGAGTTATCACGCTGAGGCGATTGGGCAGGCTGCGGGCGGGTATTGATCGGCGAGCAGGGTCAATGTCACAGAGGAAGAGGCGTGTCCGCGCGGAAACGCGGGGATCCACACGTTAGGAACGCGTCTCCGCGTCGCGCTCAGCGCCGTCTAGACCAGAGCACCCGATAATCAGGGCTGAGTGGAGGCAACGAGGCGGGAGAGGTAAGAAACAAGATGGCTGCCGGGCGTTCCGTTCACGTTCCACAGCGGCTTCAGAAAGTACTCAGACCCCTCCACGTTTCCACACGGGTTATCGTGCCCCGCTTCTGATAATGTAATACATTGGCGAATAGATTTGTAAATTAGTGTAGATTAGATGGGCAAAAATGGCACATTTTATCCATTTAATTCCATTTGAAATGAAAATCTGCAGCGCAATAATGTGTGCAGAGAGTGAAGGGTCTGAATACTTACTGAAGCTCGCAGAGTTCATGAGACGCATCCTCTCCAAAAAAGCAGGCATTTCCCGCTCCGTCTTTAACGGTCATGTCAACCGCCCCCGCCCCCCCCCAGCAACCGGAGATAAGACCCCCGAGTATCTCCCGGCTGCATGGAATCCTGGGTAATTCACCAGCTGGAGAGGGGGGGGGGGGTGGTGGTGGCGGAGGGGGACACCTTCGCGAGATTGTGGAATAAATTGCTTTCCAGTAAAAAAAGGAAGAAAAAAAAGTGGGGAGACATGTCAGAGGAAATGGGGTTTTTTTCCGTTTCCTGGCCTGGTGTTCCGCTCCGAGGTGCCGGGGGGAACGAGGCATTCACGCTTCCCACCGAGAGGAAGCAGAGTCGCGCTGGCGACCAGGATAACACACGCCGGAGAGGGAGAGCAGGAATGAGCGGGAATGTCGGCCCGGCTAACGAACGCCAGGGGAGGGAGAATGGGAATGTCACGGACCTCACGCTCAACACATTATTAGTTTAATGATCCGTTCCAGATGCGCAGGAAGAGTGAGTGTGTGAGTGAGTGTGTGAGTGAGTGTGTGAGTGTGTGAGTGTGTGAGTGAGTGTGTGTGTGAGTGTGTGAGTGAGTGTGTGAGTGAATGAGTGTGTGTGTGAGTGTGTGTGTGTGTGTGTGTGGAGTGTGTGTGTGTGTGTCGTGTGTGTGAGTGTGTGTGTGTGTGAGTGAGTGAGTGAAAGAGTGAGTGTGTGAGTGACCTGAATTTGCCACTTTCTGCCCCCGGCCACAAAAAAAAAGAAAAAAAAAAGGTGTTGAAAAAGAACAGAAAAAAACCCCCACCACGGCCTCCATTTTGCGGGCGACGTGTGATGTGTGAACAGGAAGTGAGAGAGCTGGGCGGAGGGGCTGACAGGACTGATGAGGCTGCGCTGTCTGATCTGAGCGTCCCCCCACGCGCTCCGGTCCTGCGGTCGAGCGTCGCTCGTTGTGTCTAATCTCACGGCTCCGTCCGCTAAAGAGCAGCGGGTGAGGCAGAGGACGGGGCCGTTCCTCACGTTCCTCACGGCGCAGGGCAATCTCCCGGGCCCTGCCCTGCCCTGCCGGGACGGACACAGAGCCTGTTTAAAGCTAATCGGGGCAGGCTTGGTCTGCTGGTGGGGAGCCCAAAAGCTACACAAAGGGTAAAATTACAGTACTTTTCTAGCAAATCTGCTACCAGTAAATTATGGTAAAAACTCACTCACGTAATCGCTGCTGTTTCCTGGAATGGCTTGTTCAAGAAATGATTTATCTGATTATTTATCTATAACTCTTTACCGGCAGCACTGTGTACGGTACACTGGAAAACAAAATGTGCTGTGCACAGAGTTGCCGGTAAAGTACCGTAATTTTACAGCTGTTTTTTTACAGTGCCTGCTTCTGAACTCCGCCACCGTGTTGACCTTTTCGCGGGTAGCCGTTTGGGTTGTCCGCGGTAACGGCGACTTCCTGCTATAAGCAGGAGCTCCGCGGTCTCTCCCACCGTTTGTTGTCGAACGCTTTCAGGCGAAAACAAAATGGATGACAATCCTCAGCAACCTGCCATTGACTGCCGTTGCGTCGTCACCGGTGTCAAATTTCGGCCGGGCTTGAGGCCAGGCGTCCCTGAAAGGCGTTTAGCACACTTCCATCACCCCTTATCGTTTCCCCCAGTGCACAGAGGCCCGGCCAAACGGCCGGAGTGAAGTCCTCCTGGGATCCGCGTTCCGCTTCTGGCATTCCGAGCGAGCGCTCCGCAGACTGCGGTCACACTCCACCCGTTCCCCCTTTAACAAGCCTGCTGGGACATGCCCCCGCCCCTGCCCCCGCCCCCCTGCCCCGACCCCCCCTGCCCCTACCCCCGCACCCCCCACGCTCCCTCAAAATGATGGAAGATCAAAAGGATCGACCAAAGACAAACTGTGTCACGTCCTCCCACTACCTTTCCCTCTGTCTCTGCCTCTCTCCATCTCTCTCTTTCCCTCTGTCTCTGCCTCTCTCTCTATCTCTCTGCCTCTATTGTTATCTCCCTCTCTTCCTCTGCCTTTATCTCTGTCTCTCTTGTCTCTCTCCATCTCTCTCTCTGTCTCTCTCCATCTCTCTCTTTCCTTCTGCCTTTATCTCTGTGCCTCTCGCCATCTCTCTCTCTGGTCCTCTCTATGCAGTCAGGAAGTGTGTGATGGGAATAGGGGGGGGTGGGCGTATTCCCCCTGGGGTGTAGTGGGGGGACATGGTCCTGAGCAATGACATGAGGAATGACTGTGACATCACAGCGTTAACAGGCAGGAGACAGAGCTCTGTAACCACTGTGACATCACAGCTTTAACAGGCAGGAGACAGAGCTCTGTAACCACTGTGACATCACAGCTTTAACAGGCAGGAGACAGAGCTCTGTAACCACTGTGACATCACAGCTTTAACAGGCAGGAGACAGAGCTCTGTAACTACCTTACAAAGATGGCCACCATCACATCCCCAGTGTAGCCACAATAAGATCCACACAGCTGTCGGGTCCTTGAGCGAGGCCCTTAACCCTGCATTGAATCAGGTGAGGATTGTCTCCTGCTTAGTCTAATTAACTGTACGTCGCTCTGGATAAGAGCATCTGTCGAATGCCACTCACTAATGTAATGTAATGTAAAAATGGGTTGCCACACATTGGCAGCAGTGTAGTACAATGGTTAGGGAACTAGGCTTGTTACACACAGTGCAGAAAAAAAAACAAAAAGTCAGTCTTAACAAGTATCTTAGTCTTATATTTAGACTTAAAATCTTATTTCTATTACTTTTTTGCTAAATGAGATTAAAAAAAACTGCCAATGGGGTGAGAAACTTTCACTGGTCAAGCAAACAGTTAACTTAAAACAAGCTTATATTTTCTACTTGAGAGAATAAAAATAACATCTTAAGTCTTATTACAAGACAAAGAAAATGCTTGTTAAGCCAGCCATTGTTTTTGCAGTGTCGAGACTGCAGCTTGGATTCCCAGGCATAACGCTGCCTGGGTACCCTGCCTGTGTGCGATGCTTAACCTGAATTTCTCCTGAATATTTTCCAGCCGTTTAACTGGTTGCTGCGTTAAGAGAAACCCGCTCGAGCCGCGTGTAGCTGCGCTGAACGCCTGTACTGAGCTGTTTCTGCAGAGCGCCTGTACTGAGCTGTTTCTGCAGAGCGGCTGTACTGAGCTGTTTCTGCAGAGCGGCGCTGAACGCCTGTACTGAGCTGTTTCTGCAGAGCGGCTGTACTGAGCTGTTTCTGCAGAGCGGCTGTACTGAGCTGTTTCTGCAGAGCGGCTGTACTGAGCTGTTTCTGCAGAGCGGCTGTACTGTGCTGTTTCTGCAGAGCGGCTGTACTGTGCTGTTTCTGCAGAGCGGCTGTACTGAGCTGTTTCTGCAGAGCGGCTGTACTGAGCTGTTCGCAGACGCTGGCTTTGTCAGGGAGCTCTTTCTAAAAGAAAATGTGTCGGGTTTTTTTTTCTTCCTTTTCTTTAAGAAATGCACCTCAGGCAGGCCAAGGTAGGTTCCGTGATATCTGTATACTAACGTTACCTTATTTTCGTCGGAGTGTGACGTGATCTCCTGAACGGGTGGCCGTCCATAAACCCGCCTCTGCGTTCAAGGGTGGAGTTTGAGCGCCCGTTACCCTCCGGGTAACACAGGCTGGAGATTCAAGCCAAACACGTCCACGTGATTCTTTGGACAAGTTCTGCCCCGTACTTAGGAAACGGGCTACACCGACGGTGATTTAAAAAATGCCGACACACATAATTTCAGCATTTAATCCGAATACGCTCGACTGAAAGAAGACAGTGACAGTTTAGGCATTTAGGCATTAAGGCTAAACTGGAGGCGTATGTACATAATAATACGTAATAAAACCACCCTCTCTTCACCTCGGTCCTTTTTAGGACCCTGGTTCCGCCCCTGAAAGGAAGTGACGGGTGGAAGCTACCATCCTGGGCGCCATGGGGCGGGTGGGGGGTGAGCCCTCTTCCAAATTGGCACAGGAGGCGGTTGCAAATATTTGAATGATCTCGATCGAGGGTCTTTCGGTCCAAGGTTTGCATGTTCTCCCCGTGTTCGCGCAGGTTTCCTCCGGGTTACTCCGGTTTCCTCCCGCAGTCCAAACACATGCAGGTCAGGCCGACTGGAGAGTCTAAACTGTCCTCGCGCTATGAGTGTGTGAGTGTACGGGGGTGTGTGGCCTGTGGTGGATTGTCGACCCGTCCAGGATGGACTCCTGTCATTACGTGTTATTTAGCTGACGCTTTTATCCGAAGCAACGTCCCCTTGAGACTGTGAGCGGGGGGAAATCCACCCTGGAGCAATGTGGGGGTCAAGGGCCTCGCTCAACAGCTGTGTGGATGTTGTCGTGACGACACTGGGGATTCAACCACAAGGCTACATCCACATTCACCCAATGCATGCTGGGATAGGCTCAAGCCCTCCCACGACCCTGACTCAGGGCATCCTGTAGCGTAGTGGTTAAGGTACATGACTGGGACACGCAAGGTCGGTGGTTCTAATCCCGGTGTAGCCACAATACGATCCGCACAGCCGTTGGGCCCTTGAGCAAGGCCCTTAACCCTGCATTGCTCCAGGGGAGGATTGTCTCCTGCTTAGTCTAATCAACTGTATGTCGCTTTGGATAAAAGCGTCAGCCAAATGACATGACGTGCAATGTAATGTCTAGCACAGAGCTGGGGGAAATGGATGGATGTAATGGCACTGACAGGAATGGGCCTTCTGTTTCAACTCGGCATTCCGAAATGTGGGGGTAAAAACTGGGAATAAGAAAAGAGCCCCAGATAAGGAATATTCCCAATTTTCCAGTGCAGCTGGACACTTCACACAGGACGGGCGGAAAGTTTACTACCGAGCGATAAATCGAAAGTTTGGCACATAAAACTCACCGCCGCGGGCCACAGAAACTAGCGCTTTCTTCGAGTCGGCGAGGAGCCTGCTTCGATTGGCCGCACTCCCCCTCCCACTGGGCTGGCTCCGTCTCGGGAGGTGGGGACGGGGGACGGGGGACGGGGGGACGGGGGGGTGGCTTAAAAGCCCCAATCACGGAAGCACTTTTCCCAGATCGGTCCGGACGGACGTTTGAAAGCCGCACAAAGGAGCCGGGCCGCTAACCCGCTGTGAGCAGGTGCGGGCCGGCGTCGACCGACATTCCACTCTCTCCGCCCGCCCTCGCCGCGCGCGCTAGCCCCCCTCCGGCCCGGCGAATCTCAGCGCATTACCCCGCTAAAGAGGCCTAATGCCTTCAGCTGACGGCCCAGGGCCCCGGTGGGAAAATTCCACATCGCTCCGACCCCCCCCGCCCTCTCCCGGCGTTCTCGGCGTTCCCGGCGGAGATCACCTGCCGCCTCGAATTTCGCGGCCGGTTCCACGCGACGCCGCGCCGCGACCCGCTAGCTCGGCCCCGATCGGATTATTTCAAACTCAATTTCCGAACGGCGGGTTATCGTCGAGTCCCCGTCCGGCGGTTTGGCGGAGTTAGCGGTTAAAGGGTCGGCGGAGTTGGCGGTCAGCAGTTTCACTACGTCCCGACAGCCCGAGGTGAGCAGAGTCAGCAGTTAGCGTGCTAATGAGTGACACTCAAGGGTTAGTGCTGTTAACAGTTAAAGGTTAGCGGACTTGGCAGTTAGCGTTTCATTGACTCATACTCGCAGGTTAGCAGGGTTAGCAGTTCAAGGTTAGCGGACTTAGCGGTTAGCGTTTCATTGACTCACACTTGCAGGTTGCCTGGATGCCGCCCCCCCACAGTACAGACCTCAGCTGTGATTAATACCAATTAAAGTATGAGGATGTGGTTGAAAAGGGGTGAATGAAAAGTGCAATGAAGCTCCACCAGCCTGGATGAGCTCTAGGTACAATTAAAATCTAATACATCAACAAATTAGGCATGTTACATCATCTATCTTTTTTAGCAGAAATGCCCCATTTTCTGGGTGACTTACTCTTATCACACATTCATATATGGATTAATATAGCTGGCAGTCTACCAAGGCACCTGAGGGCACTGCCCAGTAATGCGACCTGAAACCTCCAGTAGGACACTGCCCCCTAGTGGCGAGGAGGACCCTGCTCATGACAGTGCCTGTACAGTGCCTCTCAGGTCACACTCCCATTTCATGGATTTCTTCCAGACAAAAACCTCAGGCAGGCCAAGGATAATAAGTGCAGTTGAGCCAATGTAGAACAGTAACGTTATGGACCCACACGAAAGCTAGGCTGTCAGTCACTCTAACCGCCCGCAGGCAGTCAGGATTCATAACGGCAGGAGGCAACGGTCACAGTAAACGCCGATGTTAACCCTTTCAGGCGGGAATCATCCAATCACGGTCCTCCTCCAGGGCCGAGAACCGCCGCTTTTCCCACCCTCCCGGTGCGAAGACGGTCCGGCCAATCAGGAGCACTAATCGTTCAGCTAATTACCTGGGAGGAAAGAAAACCAGGGGCCGGGATTTGGATTCGAAAGGGCCAGGTTTGCCGCTTGCCGCTTTTGGGGCGTGCGGTCGGTCACAAACACGCGATTAGAACGCCCCTAACGGAGCGTTCTAATGCTGATGTCACACTCAGCGCCGGTGACTGAGAGCGGTGGAGTTCTAGAACACTTCGACTTTGAAAAAAAAAAAAAAAAAAAAAAAAAAAAAAAATGTCTATTCCCGCCGATCACGCTCCGCGGGCAAAGCCGAGAGAGAGAGAGACGGGACGCGATGGCGATGCTCGTGCGCCAGGCGGTCACGGAGGCCCCTCCTCGCTCAAACATCCCTCCCAGCTCGTCCCACACGACTTGCCGTCACTCCCGCGACCGTTGGAGCGAAAACTCCCATTTGTCCAAATCGCGAAAATGTCACTTTCGTATTAGCATCGGATAACGCGTTCACTGCACCGACGAGACCAATCGTTTGAAAAGCCTTACGCAGTGCGCCAGTCTGTCTGCCGACGGTCCCGCTATCGCTCAGCCCATCGGAGGCCGGGTGACTAAACTAGGCGGTAATCTACGGAGCACTTATAATGCCGTGGCCCCGCCGACCCCCCAGTCATGAGTCACGCTAACCCGTGACGAGGACAAGGCGACACGCCGGGCGGCATTCGAACAGCGAAATGTCATACGGAGATAGTCATGCCAGTGTCATTCTGCCAAATGCTTAACCCTGTTTTGGGAATGCATTTTTTTCCCCTCGGAGATTCCAAGCCAGCGTTCTAGAACCCCACTGCTTTCAACTTACGTTCAATCTTTTTTTGGGTCTGCCAGACCTGGCCTTGACTTCAACTGTTCCTTTTATCTACCATTTTCTAATAATGCCTCTGACAGTGGAAATAGGCAGTTTGAAACATTGAGAGAATTTTTGTTTTTTTCCCCTTCTTGGTGGAGATGAACCATCTTCACTCTGAAATCCGTGGATTTAGAGGAGCCCGTGTTTGTTAACACCGGACAGAACAGCCACTGCAGTTGGATACTTTAGAAGGAATGGACAGACTTCAGAATAAAAATTCTGCCCTGGAATTATACTCCCCTGACTCACTGAAGCCCTAACAAGTAAATCACCGGGTTCTGGTAAGGCTTCCTCACAAGTTATAAACAGTAAAAAATGAAAATAAAATGCAATCTTGCTTTAAAATGAGCAGAAAGGTGAGGTTTAACTCTATACCATTTAGAGTTCAGATTCATTGCAACAGACGTTTAAACCAGGGGTGCCCACATTTTAGCACCCCACTCGATATATTGAACTTGATCGTATATTTGTAGAGCAACCCTTCAAGCACAGACTGAAGAGCACCTCTTCAAGCTGCACCTCTCCCCGCCCCTCCCTCCCTCCCTGTAAACCTTGACTGTTGTCTTTACCTGTGATATTTACTTGTGTCATTAGGATGATACCTTTGCTAGTTTTGTTTGGCTACGTAAGCGGTTTACTCATATACTTGCATGGTGCGATATTATTATAAAGATTTTTAGCAAATAAAAAATCTGATGATCAAATAGGCCCTGGTCCTTATCTTTGTTGTGCAGGTAGAAGTTGAAATTGTACTTCCCTCTAGGGTCTTTCAGCGCACTTATCCCTGGTTATGGGTATGCACTTTGCACTTTGTCTGGATAAGAGCGTCTGCCAAATGCCATTAATGTAATGTACAGAGCGGCCTGTAGTGTAGTGGTTAAGGTGAATGACTGGGATAGGCAAGGTTGTTGGTTCTAATCCCCGGTGTAGCCACAATAAGATCTGCCACAGCCGTTAACCCTGCATTGCTCCAGGGGAGGACTGTCTCCTGCTTAGTCTAATCAACTGTACGTCGCTCTGGATAAGAGCATCTGCCGAATGCTATTAATGTAGCCCTGTCTCGGTCCGGTTGCCGAGCTGCGGTTGCCAAGCTGCGGTTGCCGAGCTGCGGTTGCCGAGCTGCGGTGGAGGTCGCTCTTACCGTCGCAGTCGCCGAGGTGGGCGGTGTTTCCGCGCTCCACATCCTGCTCGAACGGCAGCCTGCGGGGAAGAAAGGGGAGAACACCGTTCACGCGTCGCCGTGACAACCGGGCCCAAGCGGCCAATGAGAAAACACAAGGCCGTCCGGTCGCCCTTCGTTCCGGAATGCCGCGGCGCCAACGTTCCGGCCGTCGTTCCCCGGGCGAGCAAAAGAAACTAGCCTCTTTTTTTATTTTTACATGACCCTGCCGACTGCTCACGCTAGGTTTTTACACCAGGGGAGACTAACCTGCGTTCCAGAACGTCAGACGTCATCTTTGCCACTTTTAATATACACTCACCGAGCACTTTATTAGGAACATTTTTACTTTATAACACCTACTTATTCATGAGATTATCTAATCAGCCAATTGTGTGGCAGCAGTGCAATGCATAAAATCATGTATATACGGGTCAGGAACTTCAGTAACTTTGACTGTGGGATGATTGTTGGTGGCAGACAGGGTGGTTTGAGTATCTCAGAAACTGGGATATTTCCTGGGATTTTCACCCACACTTGTCTCAAGAGTTTGCAAAGAATGGTGCAAAAGACAAAAACAAATCCAGTGAGCAGCAGTTCTGCAGACAGAAACTCCTTGTTAATGAGAGAGGTCAGAGGAGAAGGGCCAGACTGGCCAAAGCTGACAGGAAGGTGACAGTCACGCAAATAACCACACATTACTTCAGTGGTATGCAGAAGAGCATCTCTGAACACACAACGCATCATAGCTCTAAGTGGATAGGCTACAGCAGTAGAAGTCTAAAAAATAAGTCTAATAAATACCTAATAAAGGGCTCACTGACTGTATATCCCTGGTGGACTAAACGGTTTTAAATGAGATTTGCTTGAGATTTGCTTGTTGCATTATATGAATCCCTCCACTGTTGGAAGGTAAAAAGCTGTGTTGATCCAGATACCGTTCGGGCCAAAATCTACATCTGAAACGCATCTCTGACTCACTGCGTGCGGAGAGTGGAGCTGTCAGTGACACCAAACATGCCGCCCGGTCAGTTTATCTACAGTACCGGAGTGTTTTAACGGACGTTTTTTAACCATAGTATCGGTCACATAGTGTATTTACAACCAAAATGATTTTTAGGGTGAAATTCCCCTTTTAACATATTTGCCAAGATTAATATCTTGAAAACAAACAGTGGTTATGAAACCTAACTTGAAGCAAACTTGCCCTTAAGACCCCAAAAGAACATATAATATTAATCTTTAATATTTCTCATTTTCTGCAGTATGGGTGTCTTAGAGTTGGTTTTTTCTTATTTAATTTTGTTTTCGGTAAAAGCGTTCTTTCAGGCGATATTACGACCCGTTGTCCCTCATTAACATTTAAAATGGTAATTAAAGAAAGGAAATGTGAATACCAAAGAAACAGAACGCATAATGAGCTCCGGGAAACTGCTAAATATTCAGCCAAGCGCTGTTCCCGGGATTCTGAATAATACTTAATAATACCCAGAAATGCAGCACTAGTCTTAGGGTTGCTAATGACAACGGACCCGTGCAATTTTATGTGTCTGCGATGGATATTTCCCCTGATTATGTCACGCTGGCCTAAACACACACTCTAGGGGGTGAAGGGGTGTGTGTGTGTGAGTGTGTGTGAGTGTGTGTGTGTGTTTGGGAGTGGGGGTTAATAATTGGACCATCTCTCTTGCTCGCTGGAACTAACACGGTTTCACACCTTGCCGGGAACAGCAAAGTTTGATTTAGCGGGGCATCGAATGCAAATTAGGAATCGCCGCGAGGACTCTCATCGTATTAGGCGGACGCCGCACGCAGTCAGAGCGCACAGATAACCGCGGTAACGGGCTGAATGAGGAAGGCGAGACCGTCACGCGGCCGTTATCTCCGGCCGGCAGAACGGCAGGTTTCAACGCCCCTCGCAGAAACGGAACACCCCAAAATGTATTTTTTAAATATATGGACCGCTTGCCTTGGGAACATACAACGATAAACACATTTCGCACAAAAAGTCCATTTAAAATGCTGCGCAGTATCTGAATGCACCAATCATTTGTATACCTGCTTATTCATTGTGGAGAGTTACAATGCCTTGGTAATTTTATATGAATGTTTTTGCAGCATATTGCAGTCCTGCAAAGGTGCAATGGCGGAGGTTATAGTGCGGAGAAAGGTTTGAAGAGGAGGACAATGCGGACAGAAAAGGACTGAAAATAATCATTGCAGTCTTTTCTTTTGAAGTAATTTCTTTTCCAATATTATCTGTATCGAATTCACGTGGCTTATGATCATTATTATTCAGTTTGCGAGTCCTCCAGACACACCTTTTCAGTTTCATAAATACTATTTATGTCCAAACTACTGCCAGGTCGATCTAGCATCGATTTCGGAGGCAGTGCCGGGTGGGAGCTTATATTAGGAGTGATACTTTGTGATTGTGTGTGCGCATGTGTGTGTGAGTGTGTGTGTGTGTGTGCGCGAATGTGTCTGTGTGTGTGTGTGTGTGTGTGTGTGGATGTGTGTGCGCATGTGTGTTGCGTAGCATTTGTGTGCGTATGTGTTTGCTTATGTGTGTGCATGCTTGCTTGCATTTATGTGTATTTGTACGTGTATATGTGCATATGTGAGCATTTCTAGACTTTAGTCTAAACATACACACGTGTGCTGCACACACACGCACACACACACACACACACACCAGAGCAACAGAGTTCCTGCAGCCCATCACCCAGTACAGACAGCGATCACCACCCTGTGTCATAACCGCAGCGGAAACTACGTTTCCCAGAATGCACGATGGCAGAGTGACCTCCAGCAGCAGCGGGAGAAGCAGCAGGGGCGATGCCCACCTGCAGGCGGTCTTACCTGGTGCCCGGCCGCAGGAAAGAGCAGGTGCTGCCGCGAGTCCAGCCACAGTACGGGTCCCGGGACGCGATGCAGTTCCTGCAAGACCAGGGGATGCAGGGAGAATGAGTTTGGCACACACACACACACACACACACACACACACCCACACAATCACACACGGGACACGTAGCGGGGAGTGCTGGCTATTTTCAGAGCAGGGGGATGTTCCAGGAAGCAGGATTATTAAGTTAGCTGGATAACTGTGCTGTTCAGGTAAAAATCTGTCCACGTTGCAGATTTGGGAGGGTTCAGGGTTTTAGTCAGAGCAGTTATCCAGCTAACTCATTAACCCGGCTTCGGGAAACAGGCCCGAATCAGTGCAGTGTGGGTGTTGGGGAGTGCAGGCTGGTAGTTCAGTGCGGTGTGAGATTGGGAGTGTTGTTTGGAGTGCAGGTTGGTAGTTCAGTGCGGTGTGAGATGGGGAGTGTTGTTTGGAGTGCAGGTTGGTAGTTCAGTGCGGTGTGAGATTGGGAGTGTTGTTTGGAGTGCAGGTTGGTAGTTCAGTGCGGTGTGAGTGTTAGGGAGTGTTGTTTGGAGTGCAGGTTGGTAGTTCAGTGCGGTGTGAGATTGGGAGTGTTGTTTGGAGCGCAGGTTGGTAGTTCAGTGCGGTGTGAGATTGGGAGTGTTGTTTGGAGTGCAGGTTGGTAGTTCAGTGCGGTGTGAGATTGGGAGTGTTGTTTGGAGTGCAGGTTGGTAGTTCAGTGCGGTGTGAGTGTTAGGGAGTGTTGTTTGGAGCGCAGGTTGGTAGTTCAGTGCGGTGTGAGATTGGGAGTGTTGTTTGGAGCGCAGGTTGGTAGTTCAGTGCGGTGTGAGATTGGGAG
Source organism: Conger conger (assembly GCF_963514075.1). Taxonomy (NCBI): domain Eukaryota; kingdom Metazoa; phylum Chordata; class Actinopteri; order Anguilliformes; family Congridae; genus Conger; species Conger conger. Next base: position 63,153,382 of record NC_083764.1, on the reverse strand, counting down.
TGTTGTTTGGAGTGCAGGTTGGTAGTTCAGTGCGGTGTGAGATTGGGAGTGTTGTTTGGAGGGCAGGCTGGTAGTTCAGTGCGGTGTGAGATTGGGAGTGTTGTTTGGAGTGCAGGTTGGTAGTTCAGTGCGGTGTGAGATTGGGAGTGTTGTTTGGAGTGCAGGTTGGTAGTTCAGTGCGGTGTGAGATTGGGAGTGTTGTTTGGAGCGCAGGCTGGTAGTTCAGTGCGGTGGGTGAGTGAGGTGTTATTTGGAGAGTGCTTTGGCACAGTGCTGGACTGAGGGTGTTCGTCTGGGCGCGGTGTGGTTTGGGCCGTTGCCGCGGCGACTCACTTCATGCAGCGGGAGAAGAGCTGGCATCGGGCCACGGGAACCCGGACCACGCAGGAGGAGAACGCCAGGAGCAGGGAGTGGCTGGGTCGGTCCAGGGTCAGGGACAGCAGCTGCCGGGCCTGGGGAGAGTCCTCACCGCACCTGGACCGCAACAGAACCGGGTCAATAATATAGCACAACCCACCTGGACCGCAACAGAATCGGGTCAATAATATAGCACAACGCACCTGGACCGCAACAGAACCGGGTCAATAATATAGCACAACGCACCTGGACCGCAACAGAACCGGGTCAATAATATAGCACAACGCACCTGGACCGCAACAGAACCGGGTCAATAATATAGCAGAACACACCTGGACCGCAACAGAACCGGGTCAATAATATAGCACAACACACCTGGACCGCAACAGAACCGGGTCAATAATATAGCACAACGCACCTGGACCGCAACAGAACCGGGTCAATAATATAGCACAACGCACCTGGACCCCAACAGAACCGGGTCAATAATATAGCACAACGCACCTGGACCGCAACAGAACCGGGTCAATAATATAGCACCACACACCTGGACCGCAACAGAACCGGGTCAATAATATAGCACAACGCACCTGGACCGCAACAGAACCGGGTCAATAATATAGCAGAACACACCTGGACCGCAACAGAACCGGGTCAATAATATAGCACAACGCACCTGGACCGCAACAGAACCGGGTCAATAATATAGCACAACGCACCTGGACCGCAACAGAACCGGGTCAATAATATAGCACAACACACCTGGACCGCAACAGAACCGGGTCAATAATATAGCACAACACACCTGGACCCCAACAGAACCGGGTCAATAATATAGCACAACACACCTGGACCGCAACAGAAGCGGGTCAATAATATAGCACAACACACCTGGACCGCAACAGAACCGGGTCAATAATATAGCACAACGCACCTGGACCGCAACAGAACCGGGTCAATAATATAGCACAACGCACCTGGACCGCAACAGAACCGGGTCAATAATATAGCACAACGCACCTGGACCGCAACAGAACCGGGTCAATAATATAGCACAACGCACCTGGACCGCAACAGAACCGGGTCAATAATATAGCACAACGCACCTGGACCGCAACAGAACCGGGTCAATAATATAGCACAACGCACCTGGACCGCAACAGAACCGGGTCAATAATATAGCACAACGCACCTGGACCGCAACAGAACCGGGTCAATAATATAGCAGAACACACCTGGACCGCAACAGAACCGGGTCAATAATATAGCACAACGCACCTGGACCGCAACAGAACCGGGTCAATAATATAGCACAACGCACCTGGACCGCAACAGAACCGGGTCAATAATATAGCACAACGCACCTGGACCGCAACAGAACTGGGTCAATAATATAGCACAACACACCTGGACCGCAACAGAACCGGGTCAATAATATAGCACAACACACCTGGACCGCAACAGAACCGGGACAATAATATAGCACAACACACCTGGACCGCAACAGAACCGGGTCAATAATATAGCACAACACACCTGGACCCCAACAGAACCGGGTCAATAATATAGCACAACACACCTGGACCGCAACAGAACCGGGTCAATAATATAGCACAACACACCTGGACCCCAACAGAACCGGATCCGTAACGTCACACACCATCCCTGAACCGCAGCAGAACTGGGTCTATAACATCCCACAACACACCTGGACCGCTACAGAGCCGGGTCAATAATATACCATCACACACCTGGACCACAACAGAACTGGGTCTATAACATCACACAACACATCTGGACCGGATCTGGATCTGTAACATCACATACCACACCTGAACCGTAACAGAACCAGATCCATAACCTCACACACCATCCCTGAACCGCAACAGAACTGGGTCCATAACCTCACACAACACACAGACCGCAACAGAACCGGGTGGATAATTCTGTTGTAGCCGTGTTATGGGAGGAACACTGCTGTGCTGCAGGGGTGTTGTTGGGCAGGAATGACACAAAGCAGTGCTGACACAATATTATTTATTTGTAAATATTACTTTGAAGTAAGGGTTTGTGTGCAGAGTTAAACTGCTCACAAACGATGTCGTTGAATAGCTGTGTTACTGTATTGGAATCACAATCAATGTAGAACACAGTCTCAGCCAATCAGCGTTTAAGATCATAAATATTTTTGACCAGCCTTTACATGTCGGTTGCTTGCAATCCCCGAGAACGTTGTTAACGTGTTATTAACCAAAAATGTAATTTATTTCATCTGAACATTGGTGAGAACGGACGCCCCTGTTGGAGTCGTCTGCAGTCTCAGGAGATTTCATAGATCAGAATCCGCTTCATTGCTCTCCTCTTACCACATCTCAAGTTCTGCTCAGCCGCATTTTCAAAATGGCCTGGATTTGATCAACACCTGCCCTTTGACCTCTAATGCAATTGACTGCAAGTGGCACTTCCTCCAATGCAGAGAGCCCGCTACGGCAAACTCAAAAAACCGCTGAAATACGAGCATTGTTATTCAGAGTTAAGGACAAACGTTGATTGGAAACAGGTCGGCGTTTGACACTGTTGAGTACATAAACCGTGGGAGCGGGTAGATTCGTGTGCGATAAACGTTTCGAGGAAAGCGCACGGGATCAGGATCCAGCGGGATTATCGGGGGAGACACTCGGGAGACGTTGTCCCCGGGGGTCTCCACAGACAGGCAGTCGCCTGCCATCTTGGCTCGGCGCTCAAAGCCGAAAACTAAAGCCCCGGAAACTCCAGGAAAACTTTCCGCTCTCGACTCGCCGACGGAGCGAGCCGCCAAAAAAGCAGACGAGACAAAAGAACAGAGGAGCGACGTGGCCTTCAGAGGGAGACGGGACGAGGGGAGAGAAAAAAGGAAAGCCAATCAGCGGTTCTGACAGCGGCTAATAAACACGCTCAGATCTGTTGAAATTTGATAATTGCTTTGAGTGAAGGATGATAAGTCGTAATAGCCCATCTGTTTGGATCCCGGAGTCCTCCTTATGCTTCTCTGCACGGGGCGGCACAGCCGATCTGTCAAACCAGGGCACCCTGCTCATTTCGGGAGGGGAGGCGAGGGGAGTGGGAGGGGGGCGAGGCGACTCACTTCTCCCGGTTGTAGCCCTCCAGCTCCTCCAGGAAGATGTTGCCCCCGGCGATGGAGCGGTCGCGGGCGGGGATCATGAGGAACTTCAGCACGGTTCCTTTGGTGGAGCCCAGGAAGAGGACCGTCTGGTTCCTGTGGGGCCCGGCCTCTGTGTCCACCACCATCTTATTCAGCTGGTACCTGAGGGAGAGGAGAGAGAGACAGCAAGACTCACTCACAATGTCTGCACACACACACACACACACACACACACACACACACCTACACACACACACACATACACACACACACACACCACCACCACCATCTTATTCAGCTGGTACCTGAGGGAGAGGAGAGAGAGACAGCAAGACTCACTCACAATGTCTGCACACACACACACACACACATCCAGGGCCTCTGTCCCAGTGAGTCTCACCTGACCATGGTCTTCACTATCCAGGGCCTCTGGCCCAGGGAAGGCACAGCCTCGTCCATCAGGGGGTGCGTCTTCACGAAGTTCAGCACCTCATCGGGAAACACGTTGGAGGAGTTGAACCTGGAGCCCTGGACGGCACAGCCACCCGGCCTGAGGACAGTGCGAGAGTCACAGTCATTACTGCTGTCTATCTCCAGAGTCTCAGTGTGAGAGTCTCAGTCATTACCGCTGTCTATCTCCAGAGTCTCAGTGTGGGAGTCTCGGTCATTACCGTTATCTATCTCCAGAGTCTCAGTGTGAGAGTCTCAGTCTTTACCACCATCTATCTCCAGAGTCTCAGTGTGAGAGTCTCAGTCTTTACCACCATCTATCTCCAGAGTCTCAGTGTGAGAGTCTCAGTCTTTACCACCATCTATCTCCAGAGTCTCAGTGTGAGAGTCTCAGTCATTACCGCTGTCAATCTCCAGAGTCTCAGTGTGAGACTCTCAGTCATTACCGCCGTCTATCTCCAGAGTCTCAGTGTGAGAGTCTCAGTCATTACGCCTGTCTATTGCCAGAGTCTCAGTGTGAGAGTCTCAGTCATTACCGCCATCTATCTCCAGAGTCTCAGTGTCAGAGTCTCAGTCATTACCCCTGTCTATCTCCAGAGTCTCAGTGTGGGAGTCTCGGTCATTACCGTTATCTATCTCCAGAGTCTCAGTGTGAGAGTCTCAGTCATTACTGCTGTCTATCTCCAGAGTCTCAGTGTGAGAGTCTCAGTCATTACCGCTGTCTATCTCCAGAGTCTCAGTGTGAGAGTCACAGTCATTACCGCTGTCTATCTCCAGAGTCTCAGTGTGAGAGTCTCAGTCATTACCGCTGTCTTGGAACCTCGGTGATGCGACACAAAGGCGAAAGAAAATGAATCACAGAGTGACAGAACACTAGGGAGACAGAACATCAGAGTGACATCACAGTACAGGGGAAATAGGATCTCGGAGTGATAGAACACTAGGGAGACAGAACATCAGAGTGACATCACAGTACAAGGGAAATAGGATCTCGGAGTGATAGAACACTAGGGAGACAGAACATCAGAGTGACATCACAGTACAAGGGAAATAGGATCTCGGAGTGACAGAACGCTCACGGAACATTAAAACGGCAGAGCGGTCAGGTCGGACACCGGGACACGGGGACACCGGGGCCGGCGGGGATTTGTGTACCTGGGTTTGGGCACCAGCTCGTCGGGCACCGGGGTCCAGATGGACTCTGGGGACTTCTGCTCCTTGAAGCGGCCCTCAAACACGCGGGCCAGCTGCTGCATGTCGAAGGCACACACCGCTGAGCCCGGGATACTGCGGGGACCAGAGAGAAACCAGCGTCAGAGAGAAACCCACCTCTACATCACCGTCAGAGAGAAACCCACCTCTACATCACTGTCAGAGAAAAACCCACCCCTACATCACTGTCAGAGAGAAACCAGCGTCAGAGAGAAACCCACCCCTACATCACCGTCAGAGAGAAACCCACCCCTACATCACTGTCAGAGAGAAACCCACCCCTACATCACCGTCAGAGAGAAACCCACCCCTACATCACTGTCAGAGAGAAACCCACCTCTACATCACTGTCAGAGAGAAACCCACCCCTACATCACTGTCAGAGAGAAACCCACCCCTACATCACTGTCAGAGAGAAACCCACCTCTACATCACTGTCAGAGAGAAACCCACCCCTACATCACTGTCAGAGAGAAACCCACCTCTACATCACTGTCAGAGAGAAACCCACCCCTACATCACTGTCAGAGAGAAACCCACCCCTACATCACTGTCAGAGAGAAACCCACCCCTACATCACTGTCAGAGAGAAACCCACCTCTACATCACTGTCAGAGAGAAACCCACCCCTACATCACTGTCAGAGAGAAACCCACCCCTACATCACTGTCAGAGAGAAACCCACCCCTACATCATCGTCAGAGAGAAACCCACCCCTACATCACTGTCAGAGAGAAACCCACCCCCACATCACCATCAGAGAGAAACCCACCCCTACATCACTGTCAGAGAGAAACCCACCTCTACATCTTATAGGGCTGCCTGTAGCGTAGTGGTTAAGGTAAATGACTGGGACACGCATGGTCGGTAGTTCTAATCCCGGTGTAGCCACAATAAGATCCGCACAGCCGTTGGGCCCTCGAGCAAGGCCCTTAACCCTGCATTGCTCCAGGATTGACTCCTGCGTAGTCTAATCAACTGTACGTCGCTCTGGATAAGAGCTTCTGCCAAATGCCATTAATGTCATGTAATGTAATGTAATGTAATCTTATCCGAAAATGTATACATTTTTTGGTGCTTTTGATTGTTTTTATCAACAACAAGAACAAAAAAAACTTGAGTCACAGTTGATTAAACTGAGCAAGGGACCAATCCCCCCTGGAGCTGCCCAGCAGATCTAATGGTGGCTACACCGGGGGGCTTTCAACCGCCAGACTTCCAGGCCCCAGGCCCAGCACCACCGCGAGGCTCCAGGCTGCCCCCAGGTCCCACTGTCCCCACAGCCTTCGGGGGAGCGTTTCGGCGCAGGCCCGAAATCGCCCTCTACCAAGCCCCACACGGCTCGTCATTTGCGGTCGGCGTATTTTGCGGTGTTGTGAACGGACAGCGCGCTGAGGGCGACGCCCATGGCCGTAATCCGTCCCCCCCGGGCAGATAAACGGAATAATTCTTCACGAGTAGCGGGGAAGCGGAGCCCCTGAACGGCGGGAGTACGCGGGGCACTGCAGCGGGAGCGAGAAACGGCGCTTTTCCTCCCGCGTAACGGCCTCCGGGAGGCTGAGCGCAGCGGACGGCATGTCAGCCGTTACCTCCAGGAAGCCACACAATGCCATCGCCGCGTTCGGCGCGTTTAAAACCGCGTTCGCCCCGCCGTTATTTACTCTGGAGAACACGCTATCGGCGCTAAACGTGCCGCCCCAGACGGTCGTTTCTGTGGGGGGGGGTTTTTTCCCTCTCTTATGGTGTTGCTCTCTGTACTGCTGTGGGCCAGGCATGGTGGGGTTTGAAGGGCGATGTCTTTTTTACATTACATTACATTATTGGCATTTGGCAGACGCTCTTATCCAGAGCGACGTGCAGTTGATTAGACTAAGCAGGAGACAATCCTCCCCTGGAGCAATGCAGGGTTAAGGGCCTTGCTCAAGGGCCCAGCGGCTGTGCAGATCTTATTGTGGCTACACCGGGGATTAGAACCACCGACCTGAGGGGTACTAGTCATTTACCTTAACCACTACGCTACAGGCCACCCAGCGCCCTTTTTGCAACATCATCTTAAATGAGGCGCAGTCTGTAAGTATTTGGACAGTGATACAACGTCTGTTCGTTTGGCTCAGTACTCCAGCACATTGGAGTGCAGAGCTAAAAGAAACCCTTCTTATACCTGCACTAAGTAGGTGATTTAATGGGGGCAGGGTAATGTGTTGTCATGTGCTTTCACTGTGACCACAGAATCATGGGGTGTTACTGTGACCACAGAATCGTGGGGTGTTACTATGACAACAGAGTCATGGGGTGTTACTATGACCACAGAATCATGGGGTGTTACTATGACCACATAGTCATGGGGTGTTACTATGACCACATAGTCATGGGGTGTTACTGTGACCACATAGTCATGGGGTGTTACTGTGACCACATAGTCATGGGGTGTTACTGTGACAACAGAATCATGGGGTGTTACTGTGACCACAGAATCATGGGGTGTTACTATGACAACAGAATCATGGGGTGTTACTGTGACCACAGAATCATGGGGTGTTACTATGACAACAGAATCATGGGGTGTTACTGTGACCACAGAGTCATGGGGTGTTACTATGACCACAGAATCATGGGGTGTTACTGTGACCACAGAATCATGGGGTGTTACTATGACCACAGAATCATGGGGTGTTACTGTGACCACAGAATCATGGGGTGTTACTATGACAACAGAATCATGGGGTGTTACTGTGACCACAGAATCATGGGGTGTTACTATGACAACAGAATCATGGGGTGTTACTGTGACCACAGAATCATGGGGTGTTACTATGACCACAGAATCATGGGGTGTTACTGTGACCACAGAATCATGGGGTGTTACTATGACCACAGAATCATGGGGTGTTACTATGACCACATAATCATGGGGTGTTACTATGACCACAGAATCATGGGGTGTTACTATGACCACATAATCATGGGGTGTTACTGTGACCACAGAATCATGGGGTGTTACTATGACCACAGAATCATGGGGTGTTACTATGACCACAGAATCATGGGGTGTTACTGTGACCACAGAATCATGGGGTGTTACTATGACCGCAGAATCATGGGGTGTTACTATGACTTCAAAGGTGGAAGTGACTGGATTCCCATCACACACAGACTTTCATCCATTGCTGCGTAGCTGTATCTCTGCTTCCCTCCCGTCTGGTCTGCAGTCAGGATGATTTTCAAAGTGCTTAGCCCCGTTTAAACTTCTTCAAAAGAACCGGCTCCTCCAGAGGACTTCTGGCTTATCTATCGACCACCTCATCCAGCGCGGCGGACAGTTCCGGATCCCGCGAAACGATAAGCAACAGGGAAGGCAGCCGAGGACCTTCTTAAAGACTGCTCTCGACGTAAAAAATAAATAAATGCTTGACGGAGCGTGTTTTATCAATAGCTCTTTAGATGCCAAAGCCGTTTACGTTAGCCTTCAAAAAACCCTCAAGACTAAATGTTTTTCCAAATATAAAAATCTGTCTGCAAGTGGCCGTTCTGTTTGTGGTTTTCCGTTTGCGAGCTCTCCTTCCCAAGAGACAGTCCACCGGCATGAAAAAGACCGAGGTTAAATTGGCATTTGATACACTTCTTAATGCTCTTTATGTTTCAAAACATTCCTGCAGACTCAAGGAGAGTTATGACACGCAATATCACCGATAAGTTTGTCAGTGTTCTGTAAGAATGCAGCTGGTGCTCTCATGGGACGAAAATATTTAAAATACAGCACGTCCCAGCACTGCCAACTTGAGATCTCCCCTTTTTTCCGCTGGTCTAGGATCAGTCGTCCGTCCCGCCGCTGCGAAGCAGAAACTCAGAAGCGACCGGGTGCAAGTCAGCAGGTATGTCTTTAAAAAGAGGAGAAGATTTAAGAAAAAGACCACTGCCACGGATATGGGTGATAATCACACTCCCCAAAAGACATGAAAAAAAAGACACGCTTGGTTTTTTCGAGAGCAGGCTCGATAAGGTGCTGGATACCATCTGGGTTTTAGGCAAACTAAGCAGTAGGGACACTTCAGGCGAGCACTGCTGGGCTGAATGGTCTGTTCTCATCGTTATGTGGCCAATTCCACGGTGACTGACGTTACAACTGCTGGATATTTGGACATAGCACAGGGCCAGTCCCTACTAGGCCTTTGTAATCACTTCACACACGCTTTATTTCTTACTTTTCCGTGAGTGATTTTGATCTTTATGTGCGTGAGATATGTGTGTATATGTGTGTACGTATAAGCTACTGGATGCCTAACATTTCCCTCGGGATGAATAAAGTATCTATCTATCTATCCATCTATCTAACTGCTGGATATTTGGGGTGCCAAAGCCCAGCGCAGCTACATACGAGACAGACATATGCTTTTATAACCCTCAGGTGTCCATAGCTCTAATCAGTCTGTATTATGTA